>NW_020838025.1:7612152-7902796 GCF_003676395.1 Aethalodelphis obliquidens | reverse complement strand
TCCCTCAGATACAAGTTATCAACTATACTATAACTAAATGTCTTGGAGTTATTCTTTGACACTTTTTCCTGGAGGCCCTACCAAAATTTGCATACCCAAGTTCATTCTTTGGGGCTGACCAAGACATATAACTTGAGTGACACTTCTCTTGATGAGTATCATGTACAATGAACAAGATTTTTGGATCTAATTTACAGAATCTGAGTCTTAGTCAAGTCTGATTCAATTTTTTTGACACAGCTATTTTATTCCTTCTGTTAGTAGCAGTAACCTTGGGAAACTTAATGTGTGTCTTTTGACCATCAAGTCATTGTCATTAAGGTACTCTGGTTTCTGTTGAGACAACTTTCTGTTTTCTGTATTTGCTTTTGACTGACACCTATAAAGATAGGAAGAAAGAAATGGGGTTTGATAGGAAGACTCTCAGACTGCAGTGAAATTCTAGGACAGTTTTATCACACTGACAGCTAGAGTCATCAGTTAGAAGAGCCTTGCATCCTGTAGCACTGGACCAGCACTAATAGCCCTGCTGTGCTCAGACAAGCTGTAAGCAGCCTGTGGGAAGCTTGGCATCTATAAATGCTGCAGTAGATCTAAAGGGGCACCCAGATGGTATTGAAAAATTCTCAGTCACTTGGGTTATCATCTATGGAATTCTTTTATAATCTTACTTCCTACAAACTAATAAAAATGAAGAGCTACATTTCTTTCTTTTCCTAAGGAAAGTTAATCTTTTGACCACTTAACAGCTGCTCAAAAATCTAAGTGTGTCCTGTTCTGACTTGACTAATATTTCCCTAGACAACACTGATATGGTATTATTTGTTGATACTTCTAGGAGTAACTTGCTGGGTCATAAGAAAGGTATATGCTTAACTCTCATAGATCATGTTAAATAGTTTTCTGAAGTAGTTGAACCAAATTCCACTTTCACCAGCAATGTATGAAACTTCCATTTAACCCAGTTTTTAGCAACACTTGGTGTATTCTGTCTTTGAGATTTAAGATATTATAGAGGATGTGCAGCGATATTTCATTGATCTTTTCAGAATTGTCCATTTCCCTGATGTTTAATGAAGCTGAGTACCTTTTCAAACAATTACTGGTCACTTGAACATCTTATTCGATGAAATGGCTATTCAATTATTTTGAGAATTTTTCAGTAATTTGTCTTTTCCTATTGATTTCTAAGAGTTCTTATATACTCTGGTTATGAATTCTTTATGGGATACATGTATTGGGAATATCTTTTGCTCTGCATAGATTGCCTTTTTAAAAAATTATAACTCTGTTTACAGCAAAATTGAGGGGAAAATACAGAGATTTCCCACGTATTCCCTATCCCCACACAAGCATAGCCTCTCCCATTATCATTGTCACCCAGCAGAATGGTATATTTGTTATGCTTGACATACGACATCGATACATAATAATTGCAATAGTCATAGTTTACATTATGGTCCACTCTTTGTGCTATAAATTCTGTGGGTTTGACAAATGTATAATGATGTGTTTCTATCATTAAAGTATCATACAGAGTATTTTTGATGCCCTAAAAATTGTCTGTACTCTACCTGTTCATCCTTTTCCCACCCTCAACTCCTGGCAACCACTGACTTTTTGTATATTAACTTTGTATCCTGCAACCTTGATGTAATCACTTATAAGTTCCAGAATATTTTTTTGTCAATTCATTCAGATTTTCTACATACACAATGATGTCATCTGTGAATACAGTTTTATTTCTTCCTTCCCAACCTGTATACATTTTGTTTCCTTTTCTTGTCTTGTTGCATTAGCTAGAACTTATAGTATGATGTTGAAAAAGAGTAATGAGCAGCCAGCCTTGCCTTGTACCTGATATTAGTGGAAAAGCTTTGAATTTCTTGTTATTCAGTATGATGTTAGGATGTTAGCTGTACGTTTTTGTAGATATTCTTTATCAAGTTGAAGAAGTTCCCCTCTATTCCTATTTTACTGAGAATTTTTATTATAAATGGATATTGGATTTTGTCAGCTGCTTTTCCTACATATATTGGTATGACCATGTAATTTTTCTTTTTTAGCCTCTTGATGTGATGGATTGCAGTAATTGATTTTCAAATGTTGAACCTGACCTGAATATCTGGGATACAATCTACTTGGTTATGGTGTATAATTTTTTATATATTATTGGATTCAATTTGCTCATATTTTGTTGAGGAGTTTAGCATCTGTGTTCATGAGAGATTGGTCTATAGTTTTCTTTCTTTTAAAAATTTTTTTTTGTAACGTCTTTGGTTTTGGTATTAGGGTAATGTAGACCTATTCAAATGAATTAGGAAATATTCCCTCTGACTCTATCCTCTGAAAGAGAATGTAGAGAACTGGTATAATTTCATTAAATTTTTGCTAGAATTCTTGTGTGTACCAATTTCTGGTGCTTTCCGTTTTGAGACATTATTAATTATTGATTCATTTTCTTTAATAGCTTTAGATCTTAAGTTGTCATTTTACAGTTTTTATGGTTTCTTTTGATGAACAGAAGTGTTCAACATTAATATTATCTAACCTATCATTTTAAAATTATAGTTAGTAATTTTGGTCCTATTTAAGGAATTTTTAATGCTTCAATGTAATAACTATGTTTTCTTATGTTTTACTCTCTAAAACCCTATTGCTTTTCTTTGATATCTTGGTCAGAAATTTATATGGAATCAATTTTCATATAATAGAGTGAGATAGGGGTCAAGATATATATTTTTCTATATGGATATTCTTTTGACTTATTACCACTTACTAAGAAGATTATTCTTTTCTTCATAACATTGCAACTGAGCCTTTGTCATAAATTAAGTGATATGTGTGAATCTGCTCTTAAACTCTATTCTCTTCCATTGATGAGTTTGTAAATTTTTGGTCTAAATACTTCATCTGCCTAAATTACAATAGTTTTACTATGGATATAAATACCTTATATGTATGTCCATCAGCTTTGTTCATCTACTTTGATCTTCCCATTGTTACTCTAGGGCATTTCTAGGCCTGTTGTATTTTCACATAAAACTTAGAATTACCATGACAATTTCTGCAAAAAAAATCCCAACTTGGTAGAATTTTTATTGCCTTTACATTGAATTGATAGATTAATTGGCAGTGAGAATGACATTTTTCTAATATTGTCTTACTATATAAAACTTGTATTTTGTTCCACTAATTTATGCCCTTTTGATTTCTCTCAATAATGTTCTATCATTTCAGGACAGAGATCTTACACATCTTTGTTAGGTATATCCCCAAATATTTGATATTTTTATGCTATTTTAAGTGGCACTTTTTTTTTTTTTTTTTTTTTTTTTTGCGGTATGCGGGCCTCTCACTGTTGTGGCCTCTCCCGTTGCGGAGCACAGGCTCTGGATGCGCAGGCTCAGCGGCCATGGCTCACGGGGCCCAGCCGCTGCGTGGCATGTGGGATTTTCCCAGACAGGGGCACGAACCCGTGTCCCAGCATCGGCAGGCGGACTCTCAACCACTGCGCCACCAGGGAAGCCCTGTGGCACATGTTTTCAGCTTATTTTTACTTGTGTGGAGATATAAAATTTTTTAACATTTTGACCTTGTGTACAGTAACAGTGCTTAACCTATTTATAAATTCTAATAGCCCGTGGATTCTTTTAATTTTCTAAGTATATAATCATATCATTTACTAATAATGACAGTTTTATTTTTTCTTTTCCAATATATAAGCTGCTCCCTTTGTTTTTCCCTCCCTCCCTCCCTCTTTCCTTCCCTTCCTTCCTTCCTTCCTTTTTTCACTGGCTAGGCCATACAGTACACTGGTGATAGTAGGCATCCCCAATATCATTAGAAAAATGCAATATTTTCTATAAGAGATTTTGTATACACTTCTTATTTATTTTTCTAGTTTATTAAGAATTTTCTGTATCAAAATTGGTTTTAGGTATTGGTTTTTTTATGCATTTATGGAGATGATCATATGATTTTCCTTTTTTTCAATAATTTTGTGGTGAATTTCCTTGATTTTTGAATAATGTATTTCTAGTCATAATCCCCACCAGTATAATGTATTATCCTATTTTTAAATCATGAGTCATGGGAATTCTCTGGTGGTCCAGTGGTTAGGACCCTGTGCTTTCACTACTGGGGGCTCAGGTTCGATCCCTGGTCAGGCAACTAATATCCTGCAAGCTACGTGGTGTGACCAAAAAAAAATCATGGGTCCAATTTTTGAATATTTTGTTAAATATTAAAGAGTTTTCCAGATATATTTCTTAGAGGAATGAATGTTTAATTATTCTTTCTTGTAATGTCCTTTGAGGTTTTGGCATTAGGGTTATGTTCCCCTTATAAGAAGAGTTAGGAAGTGTTCCCCTTTTTCTGTTCTCTGGAAGGGTGTATGTGAGATTGGTATTGTTTTTTCCTTTAATATTTTGAAGATATCACTAGTGATGTTGTGTGAGCCTTTTTCTGGTAGGGCCATTTTTAATAATTATTGTTTAATACATTTGAGGTTATTATTATTTCCCACCCTGTCATCTTTAATAACATATATTTTTTAATTAATTAATTAATTAATTTTTATTTTTTGCTGTGTTGGGTCTTCATTTCTGTGTGAGGGCTTTCTCTAGTTGTGGCGAGTGGGGGCCACTATTCATCGCGTTGCACAGTCCTCTCACTGTCGCAGCCTCTCTCATTGCGAAGCACAGGCTCCAGATGCACAGGCTCAGTAGTTGTGGCTCACAGGCCCAGTTGCTCCACAGCATGTGGGATCTTCCCAGACCAGGGCTCGAACCCGTGTCCCCTGCATTGGCAGGCAGATTCTCAACCACTGCGCCACCAGGGAAGCCCTTATATTTTTAAATTGATGATTATATTAATAGCAAGTTTTTCAAAATATGCTTTTATTATCTTTATCAGAACTCTAGTATCTGTAGTGATGCTTGCCTTTTGATTCCTAACATTGATAAATTGTGTTTTTTTTAATCTTATGGTTTGGTCCATCTTCCTATGAGATATCAATTTTATTAATCTTTTTAAATAACCAACTTTTGGCTTTGTTGATTTTTTCTATTGTACATCTGTTTTCTATTAATTGGTATGTTTAGTATTTCTTTCTTTCCAGTTTTCTTAAGTTTGATTTGCTCTGTATTTCTAATTTCTTAAATTTATAACAATTGGTATTTCTACTTTTAAAAAAATTGACACTTAAGCCCATAGATTTCCTTCTAAGCATGCTTTTGTGTCACAGATAGTTTTGGCATATACTATAACTCAGCTCAAATTATTTTCTAATTTTTATTTTGAATTTTTTCACTCATGAATCTATTAGGTATTTATTTTTCATTTCTGTGCAGTTTTTTAAGGTTATATATATTTTATTACTGTTTCTTAACATAATTTCATTATTCAGGTTTTGAGTGCAAAGGATTTTGTATATTTATATCTTCCTGTTTCGATAACTTGTTAGGCTATTATTAGGGATTCTCCTACTTTATTGCCAATAAATAAGGTCAATATCTGACCTTAAAATCTACTTTGATATTACAATAAATACATTTTTAGATATGAATCTGTTATAATAGTTACATCATGGGTGTATGTGGTCTTTTTTTTTGTCCCTTTATTTATAAACTTTGCATGTCACCATATTTAATGTTTCTCTTGTAACAACATGCAGGTTCTTTTTTTTTCTAATGCTCGCTCAATCTGACAACCTCAGTCTTTTACTAAGAGTTTTTACATTTAATGTAATTACTTACATAGTTGGGCTTATTTGTATCTACTATCTAATTATTCTGTCTGATACTTTTTATCTTTTATTTAGCCAAATAAAATTATATGTTTAATTTTTTTTGCTTCCCCTCTTTGGTGTTAATGAATATATATATTTTTATCATTTCATTTTTCACCTTCTATTAAATTTTCAGTTATACATTATCTTTCTACTCCCTATGCAATTGTCCTCAGTTTCAGCATGTATCCTTATCTCATGAGCATTTAAAACAATTAATACTTTTATTATTTCCTGATATTGCCAGAGTCTAAGAACCTTTTAACATATTTCTCCTTTTCCTGTTTTTTCTGTTATTATTGTCATGCATGTTTATTTTACATATATTTAAACCCTATAATATATTGTACTCATTTTTTGGATAGCAAATATGCATATATATTTACCCTTTCTGATGAGTTTAAAACATTTCCTCCTCTTTCCCTATATTTCTAACTGAGATTGTGTTCTGTTGGTCTGAATAACTTCCCAAATGATTTACTTTAGTGCAGGCTTTTGGGCAACAAATTTCCTCAGTATTTGTTTTTCTATAACATCTTCATTTTACCTGCATTTTGAACTATGCTTTTACTGAGAATAGAGGGATTTTTTTCCTTTTGCTCTTTAAAATATAACTTTATTATTTTCTGGCTTACATAATTTCTCATGAAAAGCTAACCATCTATTTTATTCTTGCCCATTCAAGGTAGTGAGACTTTCCTCTCTGATTTTACATTTTTCCCATTGTTTCATAATGGTATGATGGTGAGCCTAATTATGGTTTTCTTGTGTTTAGCCAGCTTAATAGAAATACATTGTAACTTCTGTCGGACTTGTTTGCTTTTTTGTTTCTCTAAAAATGTTTCTGTATGTACCAATCCTTCTCCTGCCATTTGCTTTATTTTCAGGGCTCATATAATAGAAGGGTCCATGTCATAAAATAAGTCAAAAACAGGCTTGGATAAGCAGAACCCTTCTGCCAGATTGTCTAATGTCAGTTTGTTTTCGGACACTGCTTCTCCTATGTCTTCCTCCCCATCATCTGGCACTGGCTCAGAAGCACTCATCTCCATCAAGTGGTCTTCTGTTAATTCCTCTGGTGTGGTGTCTATTAGCTCTTGAATTTCTCCAAGATCCATATCTTGAAACCCTTCATCCTCTACCTTTTTTGCCGTATCCACAATCTCTTTCATGATTTTCTTGATTGGCACTGTTGTAAATCCTGTGAAGTTATGCACAACATCTGGACACAGTTTTCTCCAGCAGAAATTTATGGTTTCAAGCTTGACGGCTTTCACCACTTTTTCTATAATAAGGATGGCATCTTTAATAGTGTAATCCTTCCATACTTTTGTAATATTCTCTCTATTGAGGTTCTCTTCCATGGTGTTGACAATCCTTTCCATAGAGTACCGTGTGTAATGAGCCTTAAGGGTTCTTATGATCCTCTGATCTAGAGGCTGGATTAGAGATCTTGTGTTTGGGGGCAAGCAGACCATTTCGATGTCTTCATTGTTGAACCCATAAAGTTCTGGGTGGCCAGGGACATTGTCCAATATCAAAAGAACTTTAAAAGGCAGTCACTTACTGGCAGGGTACTACCTGACTTCAGAACAAATCATCAATGGAACCAATTGAGAAAAAGCGTTCTCCTTGTCCAGGCCTTCTTGTACAACCAAAAGACTGGCAACTGGTATTTATCGTTTCCCTTCAAGTTTCAGAGCTTAGCAGCTTTTTAGGTAAGAGCAGTCCAGATCATAAACCCTACTGCATCTGTATGAAAGAGTAGAGTTAGCTTATCCCTTCCTGCCTTAAATCCTGGTGCTTGCTTTTCTTCCTTACTAATAAATGTTTTGTATGGCATTTTTTTTTTTTTTTTTTTTTTTTACAGAATGGGGTACTTTCCTCTGCGTTAAGGCAGATATCTTTCTCCTCAATGATTTTCTTCATGGCATCTGGAAACTCATCTGCTGCCACTTGGTTGGCAGAATCTGCTTCTCCTGTTATCTTGACATTTTTAAAGCCAAACCTCTTTCTAAAATTATCAAACCATCCTTTGCTGGCATTAAATTCTCCATATTTAGATCCTTCAGTTTCCTTTTGCTTTAAGTTGTCGCATAATGACTTCCTTTGTCCTTGAATCATATTAGAGTCTACAGGTATGCCTTTCTTATAGCAATCCTGCACCCACATAAAAGCTGCATTTTCAATAAGATGATGAAAAAGGTATTTCACAAAAAGTGCAAGGTTTTTGTGCCTGCTGGTGTAGCTGCAGTGATGGCTTCAGGAAATTCCTTTTTTTTTTTTTTAAACAGTAGTCCCTATGCTGGATTCATTTATCTTAAAATGGAGGGCAACTGCAGCTGCAGACCTCAATCTATGGAACATATCAAGCAATTCAACTTTTTCTTATTGTGTCATGACTTTTCTCTGCTTCTTGGGAGCACTTCCAGCATCAGTAGTGTTATGTCATATACGTTCCAGGGTATTGCACTAAAGGCTAAGAGAAATACACAAGAACTACAAGAGATCCATTTTTTACTGAGATAAGCAATTTATTGGAGAGACGAACTGCTCACGTGGCAATGATGAGCGTCACATAGCATTTTAAATGGATACTTGCAACACTTGAGCTCACCCCAACTGGAACAGAAGGTGACTATGAAATTATTACAGTAATGCAGTATGTACTAATGTTAATTTTATACACATGGTTTAACACTGCATCATTACATTTTTTACATTTCTCTTGATTGTGAATGGAACCATGTATGGTCCCTAAATGTTCGTGTAAATTTTGTTAAGTTTTAACTTTTCACAATAGATTTGTGTCTATTTTATCATAATAAATAATAAAATAGACCAGAATCTACATATATTTTATGCATTCATGACATATCCTACTGTCTCTTAGTTTTTTCAACATGTCTAGGCTATGTGGTTTGTTGCAAATCTCCTAAAATTTCCCGATATTTATTGAAAAAAGTCTGTGTGTAAGTGGACCCACAGAGTTCATACTTGTATTGTTCAAGGATCAATTGTATTACAGTATGTATTACAGTGGGGAAATATGTAGCATCCAGAATGTATTGGTTGTTCTAACACAAAATTATGAAAGCCATGTCTATGCATTCAGATAACAGACAAGACTGATAGAATTGCTTGAACATAACCAGTTAAGGAAAGAGCATCTACTATTGGTAACTTTTTAAACATAAATGCAAGCAGTTAAAGAGTTGAATCCACTGTGTAGTTTGGTAAAGCACAACTGTCAGACTTGAAAGATTTCTAATATTCTATAAAGAGTACACACAACATTCAACAATAGAAACACAGCTTCAGTGTAGAGACCAAAAGAAACCCTCTTGGCTGGGCTGATTAGAGATTATACTAATAATTCTAGTTCAATGCTGATGAGAACTAGAAGACAAAGTCAGAGAAATACGCTGGCATTTCTGCTGTTTTTTTAATGTATTATGACAAAAATCATTCTGAAACCATATGAATTCATATTAACAATTTAATTAAACTCTGCAATGCATTCCCCAATCTTATGCAGGTATGAGATTTAGATTTAGATTTCTCATGCAGCTAAGAGATTTATGTAGAAGATGATATATTAATGTATAAATCTAGATTATAGATCTATGTGAAAATAATAATAGCCAACTCATTTTTTCCCACATATTCTTAGCTGTTAGCTAGGAAAAATACATGTAAAATCAGAATCAAATATATCTCACATTTCATGTTTCATATAATTCTTGTTTAATTAAGAAAATTCTAGTGAATGTATTTATGGTAGCTTAGGATCCTTAGGTTTTAAATAAATGTCCTCACAATCAACATCTATAATAACATATTCCCATGAATGATAGTCTAACTCTTATGCAACCTTCCTATTTTTTATCAGTAAGAGACCAAATATGGTTCTCCTTATGAAAATCTTTATCTGCGTCTCCCTCCCATTTGGTAGTGTATATATGTCCATACCACTCTCTCACTTCATCCCAGTTTACCCTTCCCCCTCCCCATGGATGCAAGAGGGAAGAGATATGACGATATATGTATGTATATAGCTGATTCACTTTGTTATAAAGCAGAAACTAACACACCATTGTAAAGCAATTATACTCCAATAAAGATGTTTAAAAAAAAAACTTTATCTGGCCTATGTTGGTCACAAAACATCTCCTCTTTTTTTCTCTTTGGCTCATGCTTCATTACAAAATTTTTAAATCATAGAATGAAGCTGATTTAGTCATACATATTTAGAATGTGTAAAGATAAAATTTGGGGAAAGACTGACTTTATCAAATAACAATGAAGGAAATAGTAAAGGATACAGTCTGTGGTAATAGAAGTGTCCACTGATTCTTCCTCCCTGTGGAAATTCATGAAACCTATAGTGACAGAATCCTGCTTCTCTATGAAGATACCAGTTATGGCCAGGGGTTTAGGTGCAGTGGACACCACTGTGGTATTCCAAGGACCAGTCTGACATCACAAGGATTTCCACACTAATCTTGCATTAACCAGACACTTGACAATTTTTACTGACTGCCTAAGCTGAGATCCTTTTTAGGTTAGGCATTCTTGGGGGGAATAAAGTGAAATAAAGCACCACTCCTACACTTGAGCACACAACATACATATGCAAACACAAACTTTAATAGATGATAGAATTGTGAGTGGAATCTCTTCAGATCTCGGGCAGTATTCAGAGTTCTCTGCACACAAGAAATTGACAGATAAAGGAATCCCTTGCTTGGGAATTAGGTTTTTGGCTTGAATAACTGGAAAAATGATAGTGCCAATTACTGAGGTGATAAAATCAAGGGGAACATATCATGAATAAATTTTTGGATGTATGGTGTTTCCAGTGTATTCATAACTCCATGAGGTGTCAAGGAGAGAACTGAATACATGTGTTTGAAACATAGCAGTGAGATATATATTGAAGATAACAGTTTAGTCGTAGTATAGATCATAACTGAATTCATGGACAGGGTTGAAAATGTCCAGGGAATGATAATAGAGGAAAGAAAAGAGAACATTGTGGAATTCCATCATTTAAAGATGTCTTAGAGAAAGACAATGTAAGGAGAAAGAAAAAGCCAACATGGAGGTGTAAAGAAAACTAGGAGTGTATAGGGCCAGAGAAAATAAGAGTAGAGAGTGTTTCAAGCAGAAAAGAGAGGTCATTAGTGCATGATGCTTTCAGGAGTTTAAATTAGATAAATAATGAACTATGTCCATTGGGTATAAAATGGCAGTCTTAGTCAATGGATATATAGGAGTAGAAGCAAAACTTGTGGGGGTTGAGAAGGGGACTATGAGGAAAACTAGGCAATAAATTTAGGAAAACTCTTAAAAAGTTTTGTGAGAGAGAGTTTGGGGCTGGGCCTGGAATAGTATGAGGGGTTTAATGAGTGATTTTTAAATTGGGATCTTGAATAGATGAAAATAGGCAGTGTGTATATGATAGAAAGGAATTTAATAAACTTAAGAGAAAGAAACATCAATAATGTATGTTTCCTTAGGAAAGGCAAAAGAGGATGGAATAAAAGAAGAAATGGAGGGATTGCCTTTAGGACAAGAAACATTTGGTCTTTAGTAACTAGAGAAAGAAATACTGGATGCATATAGAACAGTAGTTCTCAGTTTTTTTTTTTTTTTACATCGTTATTGGAGTATAATTGCAATACAATGGTGTGTTAGTTTCTGCTTCATAACAAAGTGAATCAGTTATACATATACATATGTTCCCATATATCTTCCCTCTTGCGTCTCCCTCCCTCTCACCCTCCATATCCCACCCCTCCAGGCGGTCACAAAGCACGGAGCTGATCTCCCTGTGCTATGCGGCTGCTTCCAACAAGCTATCTACCTTAAGTATGGTAGTGTATATATGTCCATGCCTCTCTCTCACTTTGTCACAGCTTACCCTTCCCACTCCCCATATCCTCAAGTCCATTCTCTAGTTGGTCTGTGTCTTTATTCCTGTCTTACCCCTAGGTTGTTCATGACATCATTTTTTCTTAAATTCCATATATATGTGTTAGCATACAGTATTTGTCTTTCTCTTTCTGACTTACTTCACTCTGTATGACAGACTCTAGGTCTATCCACCTCACTACAAATAACTCAATTTCGTTTCTTTTTATGGCTGAGTAATATTCCATTGTATATATGTGCCACATCTTCTTTATCCATTCATCCGATGATGGACACTTAGGTGGTTTCCATCTCCGGGCTATTGTAAATAGAGCTGCAATGAACATTTTGGTACATGACTCTTTTGGAATTATGGTTCTCTCAGGGTATATGCCCAGTAGTGGGATTGCTGGGTCATATGGTAGTTCTATTTGTAGTTTTTTAAGGAACCTTCATACTGTTCTCCACAGTGGCTGTATCAATTTACATTCCCACCAACAGTGCAAGAGTGTTCCATTTTCTCCACACCCTCTCCAGCATTTATTGTTTCTAGATTTTTTGATAATGGCCGTTCTGACTGGTGTGAGATGATATCTCATTGTAGTTTTGATTTGCATTTCTCTAATGATTAATGATGTTGAGCATTCTTTCATGTGTTTGTTGGCAGTCTGTATATCTTCTTTGGAGAAATGTCTGTTTAGGTCTTCTGCCCACTTTTGGATTGCATTGTTTGTTTTTTTGTTATTGAGCTGCATGTATATTTTGGAGATTAATCCTTTGTCAGTTGCTTCATTTGCAAATATTTTCTCCAATTCTGAGGGTTGTCTTTTGGTCTTGTTTATGGTTTCCTTTGCTGTGCAAAAGCTTTGAAGTTTCATTAGGTCCCATTTGTTTATTTTTGTTCTTATTTCCATTTCTCTAGGAGGTGGGTCAAAAAGGATCTTGCTGTGATTTATGTCATAGAGTGTTTTGCCTATGTTTTCCTCTAAGAGTTTGATAGTTTCTGGCCTTACATTTAGGTCTGTAATCCATTTTGAGCTTATTTTTGTGTATGGTGTTAGGGAGTGATCTAATCTCATACTCTTACATATACCTGTCCAGTTTTCCCAGCACCACTTATTGAAGAGACTGTCCTTTCTCCACTGTACATTCCTGCCTCCTTTATCAAAGATAAGGTGACGATATGTGTGTGGGTTTTTCTGGGCTTTCTATCCTGTTCCATTGATCTATCTTTCTGTTTTTGTGCCAGTACCATACTGTCTTAATTACTGTAGCTTTGTAGTATAGTCTGAAGTCAGGGAGCCTGATTCCTCCAGCTCCGTTTTTCGTTCTCAAGATTGCTTTGGCTATATGGGGTCTTTTGTTTTTCCATACAAATTGTGAAATTTTTTGTTTTAATTCTGTGTTAGTTCCTCTCTAAATGTTTGATAGAATTCGCCTGTGATGCCATCTTGTCCTGGGCTTTTGTTTGTTGGAAGATTTTTAATCACAATTTCAATTTCAGTGCTTGTGATTGGTCTGTTCATATCTTCCATTTCTTCCTGATTCAGTCTTGGCAGGTTGTGCATTTCTGAGAATTTGTCCATTTCTTCCAGGTTGTCCATTTTATTGGCATAGAGCTGCTTGTAGTAATCTCTCATGATCTTTTATATTTCTGCAGTGTCAGTTGTTACTTCTCCTTTTTCTTTTCTAATTCTATTGATTTGCGTTTTCTCCCTTTTTTTCTTGATGAGTCAGGCTTATCAATTTTGTTTATCTTCTCAAAGAACCAGCTTTTAGTTTTATTGATCTTTGCTACCGTTTCCTTCATTTCTTTTTCATTTACTTCTGATCTGATTTTTATGATTTCTTTCCTTCTGCTAACTTTGGGGTTTTTTGTTCTTCTTTCTGTAATTGCTTTAGGTGCAAGGTTAGGTTGTTTATTCGAGATGTTTCCTGTTTCTTAAGGCAGGATTGTATTGCGATAAACTTCCCTCTTAGAACTGCTTTTGCTGCATCCCATAGATTTTGGGTTGTCGTGTCTCCATTGTCATTTCTTTCTAGGTATTTTTTTATTTCCTCTTTGACTTCTTCAGTGATCACTTCGATATTAAGTAGTGTATTGTTTAGCCTCCATGTGTTTGTATTTTTTACAGATCTTTTCCTGTAATTGATATCTAGTCTCATAGCGTTGTGGTCGGAAAAGATACTTGAAACAATTTCAATTTTCTTAAATTTACCAAGGCTTGATATGTGACCCAAAATATGATGTATCCTGGAGAATGTTCCATAAGCACATGAGAAAAATGTGTATTCTGTTGTTTTTGGATGAAATGTCCTATAAATATCAATTAAGTCCATCTTGTTTAATGTATCATTTAAAGCTTGTGTTTCCTTATTTATTTTCATTTTGGATGATCTGTCCATTGGTGAAAGTGGGGTGTTAAAGTCCCCTACTATGAATGTGTTACTGTCCATTTCCCCTTTTATACTGTTAGTATTTGCCTTATGTATTGAGGTGATCCTATGTTGTGTGCATAAATATTTACAATTGTTATATCTTCTTCTTGGATCAATCCATTGATCCTTATGTAGTGTCCTTCTTTGTCTCTTTTAATAGTCTTTATTTTAAAGTCTATTTTGTCTGATATGAGAATTGCTACTCCAGCTTTCTTTTGGTTTTCTTTTGTATGAAATATCTTTTTCCATCCCCTCACTTTCAGTCTGTATGTGTCTCTAGGTCTGAAGTGGGTCTCTTGTAGACAGCAAATATATGGGTCTTGTTTTTGTATCCATTCAGCCAATCTGTGTCTTTTGGTGGGAGCATTTAGTCCATTTACATTTAAGGTAATTAACGATATGTATGTTCCTATTCCCATTTTCTCAATTGTTTTGGGTTCGTTATTCTAGGTCTTTTCCTTCTCTTGTGTTTCTTGCCTAGAGAAGTTCCTTTAGCATTTGTTGTAAAGCTGGTTTGGTGGTGCTGAACCCTCTCAGCTTTTGCTTGTGTGTAAAGATTTTAATTTCTCCATCAAATCTAAATGAGATCCTTGCTGGGTAGAGTAATCTTGGTTGCAGGTTTTTCTCCATCACTTTAAACATGTCCTGCCAGTCCCTTCTGGCTTGCAGAGTTTCTGCTGAAAGATCAGCTGTTAACCTTATGGGGATTCCCTTGTGTGTTATTTGTTGTTTTTGCCTTGCTGCTTTTAATATGTTTTCTTTGTGTTTAATTTTTGACAGTTTCATTAATAAGTGTCT
Source organism: Aethalodelphis obliquidens (assembly GCF_003676395.1). Lineage (NCBI taxonomy): Eukaryota > Metazoa > Chordata > Mammalia > Artiodactyla > Delphinidae > Aethalodelphis > Aethalodelphis obliquidens. The sequence continues at coordinate 7,887,852 of NW_020838025.1, read as the reverse complement.
TGGCATATTTCTCCTTGGATTTATCCTGTATGGGACTCTCTGTGCTTCCTGGACTTGATTGACTATTTCCTTTCCCATACTGGGGAAGTTTTCAACTATAATCTCTTCAAATATTTTCTCAGTCCCTTTCTTTTTCTCTTCTTCTTCTGGAACCCCTATAATTCGAATGTTGGTGCGTTTAAAGTTGTCCCAGTGGTCTCTGAGACTGTCCTCAGTTCTTTTCATTCTTTTTTCTTTATTCTGCTCTGCAGTATTTATTTCCACTATTTTATATTCCAGGTCACTTATCCGTTCTTCTGCCTCAGTTATTCTGCTATTGATCCCATCTAGAGTATTTTAATTTCATTTATTGTGTTGTTCATCATTTTTTGTTTCATCTTTAGTTCTTCTAGGTCCTTGTTAAATGTTTCTTGCATTTTGTCCATTTTATTTCCATCATTTTGGATCATCTTTACTATCATTATTCTGAATTCTTTTTCAGGTAGACTGCCTATTTCCTCTTCATTTGTTAGGTCTGGTGGGTTTTTATCTTGCTCCTTCATCTGCTGTGTGTTTTTCTGTCTTCTCATTTTGCTTATCTTACTGTGTTTGGGGTCTCCTTTTTTAGGCTGCAGGTTTATGGTTCCCGTTGTGTTTAGTGTCTGTCCCCAGTGGCTAAGGTTGGTTCAGTGGGTTGTGTAGGCTTCCTGGTGGAGGGGACTAGTGCCTGTGTTCTGGTGGATGAGGCTGGATCTTGTCTTTCTGGTGGGCGGGTCCACGTCTGGTGGTGTGTTTCGGGGTGTCCGTGGACTTATTATGATTTTAGGCAGCCTCTCTGCTAATGGGTGGGGTTGTGTTCCTGTTTTGCTAGTTGTTTGGCATAGGATGTCCAGCACTGTACCTTGCTGGTCGTTGAGTGAAGCTGGGTGCTGGTGTTGAGATGGAGATCTCTGGGAGATTTTCGCCGTTTGATATTATGTGGAGCTGGGAGGTCTCTTGTGGGCCAGTGTCCTGAAGTTGGCTCTCCCACCTCAGAGGCACAGCACTGACTCCTGGCTGCAGACCAAGAGCATTTCATCCACATGGCTCAGAATAAAAGGGAGAAAAAGTAGAAAGAAAGAATTAGTAGAAGTAGAAAGAAAGAAAGAAAGAAAGAAAGAAAGAAAGAAAGGAGGGATGGAGAGAGGGAGTGAGGGAGGGAGGGAGGAAGGAGGGAAGGAAGGAAAAATAGAAAGAAAGAAAGAAGATAAAGTAAAATAAAATAAGATAAAATATAATAAAGTTATTAAAATAAAAAAATAATTATTAAGAAAAAAAAGAAAAAAAATTAAAAAAACGGACGTATAGAACCCTAGGACAAATGGTGGAAGCAAAGCTATACAGACAAAATCTCACACAGAAGCATACACATACACACTCAGAAAAAGAGGAAAAGGGGAAAAAATCATAAATCTTGCTCTCATAGTCCACCTCCTCAATTTGGGATGATTCATTGTCTCTTCAGGTATTCCACAGATGCAGGGTACATCAAGTTGATTGTGGAGTTTTAATCCGCTGCTTCTGAGGCTGCTGGGAGAGATTTCCCTTTCTCTTCTTTGTTCTCACAGCTCCCAGGGGCTCAGCTTTGGATTTGGCCCTGCCTCTGCGTGTAGGTCGCCAGAGGACGTCTGTTCTTCGCTCAGACAGGACGGGGTTAAAGGAGCCGCTGATTCGGGGGACTCTGACTCATTCAGGCCGGGGAGGGGGGGGAGGGGCACGGAGGGCGGGGCGAGCCTGCGGCGGCAGAGGCCGGCGTGACGTTGCACCAGCCTGAGGCGCGCCGTGTGTTCTACTGGAGGAATTGACCCTGGATCCCGGGACCCTGGCAGTGGCGGGCTGCACAGGCTCCCCGGAAGGTGGGTGTGGATAGTGACCTGTGCTCACACACAGGCTTCTTGGTGGCGGCAGCAGCACCCTTAGCGTCTCATGCCCGTCTCTGGGGTCCGCGCTTTTAGCCGCGGCTCACGCCCGTCTCTGGAGCTCCTTTAAGCGGCGCTCTTAATCCCCTTTCCTCGTGCACCAGGAAACAAAGAGGGAAGAAGAAGTCTCTTGCCTCTTCGGCAGGTCGAGAGTTTTCCCCGGACTCCCTCACGGCTATCCGTGGTGCACTAACCCCCTGCAGGCTGTGTTCACGCTGCCAACCCCAGTCCTCTCCTGGCGCTCCGACGGAAGCCCAAGCCTCAACTCCCAGCTCCGCCCGACCCGGCGGGTGAGCAGACAAGCCTCTCGGGCTGGTGAGTGCCGGTCGGCCCTAATCCTCTGTGCGGGAATCTCCCCGCTTTGCCCTCTGCACCCCTGTTGCTGTGCTCTCCTCCACGGCTCCGAAGCTTCCCCCCTCCGCCACCCGCAGTCTCCGCCTGCGAAGGGGCTTCCTTGTGTGTGGAACCCTTTTCTCCTTCACAGCTCCCTCCCACTGGTGCAGGTCCCATCCCAATCCTTTTGTCTCTGTTTATTCTTTATTCTTTTGCCCTACCTAGGTACGTGGGGGATTTCTTGCCTTTTGGGAGTTCTGATGTCTTCTGCCAGTGTTCAGTAGCTGTTCTGTAGGAGTTGTTCCACGTGTAGATGTATTTCTGGTGTATCTGTGGGGAGGAAGGTGATCTCCGTATCTTACTCTTCCGCCATCTTCCGGGAAGCCCCAGTTCTCAGTTTTGCCTGAAATATTAAGTGACATTTTCCCTCTCAAATAATTGTAGAATCTAGGTAAAATGACGAAGTCTTAAAGTACAAAATTAGCCTGGGGTGTAGAAGAGGGAATGGACTGACGAGATAGTTGAATATAGAAGAAGTAGAATCTGATGATTACGTAGATTAGTGTTCATGATATTAAATAAGCAGGAAAAGTTCATTTGGCAAACCCTGTACTCTGGCCTAGATGAGCACAAGTTTTCAAATAGATTCTAAAGTTTAAACTTGTCATGAAGTGCAAGGTTGTTTGTAGAGTGTCCCCTCCCTGGTTTCCCTTTTATTCTCCTTGATTCCTAGACTCTATGGTTTAGTTATACAGACTTTGCAGTCCTTGCATATACCGTGCTTTCCCATGGTTTAGTATCTTCTCCTTTTTAAATCACCTCTGATTCCTTACCCTTATTCATTTTGACTTAGGGCAAGTTACTGAGTCTCTCCATGTCTTTATTTATAAAACAATATAACTTCTTTCATAAAGATTTTTGAGGATTAAACAAGATACCATATGTAGAACATTTTTGGAAGACACCCTGGCACATAAGTGTTCAATTAGTGATAATTTTTTAGCTCTACTTTAAACATCCGACTTAAGTTTACCAAAGTCAGTACTACTTTTGACTTTAGAGAACTGTTAGCATCGTAAACATACTCTACTACAGACACCCCTCACTGACTGGACAGGATTCATTTCCAGCCCTGACAACCCAGTGCCCAGTAGGGCTTCATAAATCTCTCTCTTTCTCCTGCTTCATTTTCTTTCTCTCATAGTTTCTCTTTCTCTTTTTCTGTTTCTATCTTTATCTATCTATAAAGATGATATATAATGGATACGTATACAAATTTTATTATTAAAAGTCTAACATCCGTGTTGTTTTGATGTTTCCGTAGGTATGTCTTTTCCCATTTAAAGGTAGACCTTTGGCCTAAGTTGGAAGTTAGGAAAAATCATAGCATTAACACCCACTTAGAAAGTTATGTTTCCTGCACTCAATAAGTCAAACAATATTCTGAAGCTTTAAAACAAATTAAAAAAAAAAACCTCATCTTCCTTTATACCTGGAAATTCTGACCTGTTAAGATATAATGCTTTCTCCTTCTGTCCCAGCCTTACCCATTCATTCCAGTCTAAGAACTCTCTGAACAGCCCATTTATCTCTTTCCCCACAACGTTAGGTACTTTTTACTTATTTTTCAAAGACATTGAAAAATCACATTGTTTTATAACAATATGTACAATGTTGTCTTATAGCAATATTTACAATATTGTTATATAACAATATTTATATTTATTCTCTTCTGTTGGACTAAACTCCTCATAGGTTGATATCATGTCATATTCATTTTCTTATCTCAGTTCCTCACACAAAGCCTGGCACATGGTAGAAACTCAAACAAAGTGTGTTAAATTAATAAGTAAATGAAAACTTTTGCCAAATAAGCAGTGTTTCAAGAGAAAAGTCCCTACTCTGACCAGGAGCCATGAAGGCAGTGTTAAGTCTTCATTCCTCCATTCTTTCTTTCTTCTTTAAATTATATTCCTACTTTTAGAAGAAAACTGTATCTTTTAAAACAATATATCTCATTCTTTGTTAAAGGAACTGGCTCAGATTCTGTGAAAATTTCATTGCCCTATATAAACGTTTTAGAGATTCAGAAACAAAAAGATCCAGGCCTATGAAAAGTGTAATGAGTCCCAGCTTGGCCATTTGTGATGGGGATTTAACTGCTTTGTTTGTGAGCTTCAGCTAAGGAAACAGATTACCTTCATGATGTGCTAATACCCCAGAGTCGATCTAAACTCTGCTCCACTCTGGAAAGGCGTCCTGGGGATGCCAGCAAACACTCTAAAAGCTGAATCCTGTAAACCTGTCAGCTGGGGTACAAAAAAATTATTACTGGAGACAGACTTCCCCTCAATACTCTTTTTGTTTTTACGTAGGACTTAAAACTAATCAATAAATTATCACAGATGCATTTCAAAGTTGAAATCCAATTCCGTAATAACTGAAATACTTGCATAGAAAATATTGGCTACTGAATATTTTAGAATGTAGGGAATAGCAGAGATATAATTAAAGAGAATATCTTTAAAAGACATAACAGATTAAATCATTATAGCGTCATGAATGTCAAAACATTATTTAATTAATGTTACCTTATCTTCAGAACTTTCAGTGTATCTTTGTGTTTCCCATAAATTGTCACTTTGCTTGTTTCTGAAATTTATTTGCCACTGTTAAGTGGTGTTATCTTTCTACTACAAGCTTTAAAAATTGTGGGAGCTCTATTTAAATGTTTGGTAAATATATTTCTTCCCTCCCTCCCACCACCAACATACAATACTAAGACATTATGAAGACAGTAGTTGGGATATATTAAAAATTAAAGGAAATGCATATGATCGTCATATGTAAAAAAATAAGCCAAATATCAACTGTGTAAGAAAACATTTTAAAAGTTTCTTTCATGTTTATTCAACAAATGTTTCCTCAAAGATTTTCCTTGAAGCAAAGCAGTTTAATTTTCCTTTTCATATTATTCTTGGTGGTTATAAACATAATTAGCTTTGTATTTTCACATTTATTTGCATTTATGATAAATTTAATCTTTTCTTAGCATAACTTTTTGAAATCAAAATATGAACCAAAAAAGATGTAAGTTTGATTGGTGCAACAAGAACAGTAACAAGTAATCATAGCAATGAGATGTTAATTGGTGTCTGGGTGGTTTTATTCATAGTAGCGATGGGACATAATATCTCTGTATTCTTAACTGTTCCACAGCACTTTGCAGATTGTTTATTATAAAGCCAATTATATTGCACTTGAAATTCATAGGTATTTTAACAGCATAATGGGACATGGATGGAAATAAAAACATTTTTTTCATCAGAGAAACAGTGTTTATTTTGCCAAAACTTGTTTATTTTGCCAAACCTTTCTTAAATTTTAAAGTTCCAAATGAGAAAGATTTGAGGATTTTAATTTCTCAGAAATCCTGATTAGGGTATATTTGCGTTTAGAGATTGATCAGTTTTCTGAACAAGAAGCACATAATTGCACATAAATTTTCTTTTCATAGAAATTATCTTCAATAATTTTCTCGTGGAGCAGCAGTATCTTAGCTATAGATGCTGAGAGGGAATCTTGATTTGTTGCTTTGTGTGCCAGTATAGCTATTGATATAGCTAGCTGTATCAGTTCATCCAAAAATAAAACAAAGTTGACCATTATTAGTGATTTATATTTCTCTATAGCAAATTTAGACAGTTTCAGTGTAGATGGGAATGCAAACTTTTGCAGTCAGGATTCTTCAGTTTAACTGCCTGTATAATTTCAGTTCCCCAGGTAATGGCCAATTATTAAAAAATTTAATGATTTTATAAAGTCTGCCTTAAATCTGTTAAGAATATGGAGAAAAACCCATTAGAAATGAATAAGCTTAGTTGAGAAAGTATCCAATAAATGGTACTAGTGCTGTTTATTTTCTCAAAATATTAATGGCAATTATAATTTGGGTTCCTCTGTTCATGTATTTACTTATAACAAACTTGAAATAACATTGTTACCCTTAGATTTTATAAGAGCATCATAGAATTGATGATAATACTATAATAACAGCGATCATTTTTTGAATACTTTCTGTTACAGGCACTGAGATCAGGACTTTAAGTACATTATCACATTTCATTCTCCCCCAGACTCCAAAGAAGAAGTGCATAGATTTATAGATGAAAAACCTGAAGCTTAAATATAAGTAACTTGTCCAAGATTTCATAGTTAATCTGTGTGGGAAATAGAATTTGAATAAAGGCCAGTGTGTTGCCAAAACTTACATTCTTTATTAAATGATTTAAAGAATTTTTAAAGTTGAAGTTACACTCAATTTTTATAAACAATATAAGTCATAAAATAAGGTCATGAATAAAGTAAAAAAAAAAATTGAATCTCTTACAGGTAACTACTGTTAACAATATCTATATATAAACCTATTTCTACTAAAATGGATCATGTGATATTAATCATTTGTGCTTTTGTCTTATTTCCACCTAAATTATTTTGATTACCTTTTTTGAAAATACATATAAGATTACTTTGTTCTTTCTCTTGGCAACCGAATAAGATATTACATTGATTTATTGTGACTTATTTAACTAGTACCCAGTTCATTGACACTTAGGTTTCTTTCACGTTCCCTTCCACAAATAACAATTGTGTGTGTGTGCATGCGCGTGCGTGCATGTGTGCACACATGCCTATTTGAGTATATCTCCCAGAAATTTTTAAAAGTAGAAAAAGCTGGGTCAAAGATGATATGCATTTAAAATTTTGATAAATATGTCCAAATTGCCCTCCAAAATGATTAATTAAACACTTTCCAAAAGTTTTAAAAAATATCTACTCATCCACACATTTTCCAATACAGTCTCTGTTTAATCTTGTCATGACAAAAGAAGAATAATTATTTGAAATCTGGTGTTGTAAATTACTAATAATTTTCTAATATAATTATTGTTAATTTTAGTTTCTCCATTTCCTTTTTATATTTTTTACACCAGGTTATTTGTATTTATAATTTTATTCAATTTTGATTAGCAAATGTTTTTATTTGAATATTAGTTCAAACATTCAATAAATTTTCTTCTCTCTTTGGATGTAGCATTTTATTTTCTTTATGTAGAAATTTTAGGTAGTCAAACTTGTTGATATTTTCTTTTATAGCTTCTGTAGTCTGTGATAAACTTAGAACAGCCTTATCTATCCTTAAGATTATGAATACGATTTATCATCCTTTCCTCTGGTACTTTTATGGTTTCAGATTTTTAAATTAGAAGCATTTATTCATCTGGATTTTAGTAAGCCATAAGCAATACGTAGTTCCTCTGTTTTATTTTTTAAAAAAGACTAATCACTTGCCCCAGCACTACAGATTCAATAGTTCATCTAGCCACACAGTTTTAAAATGTCACTTTCACCATTTTCAAAATTCCTCTGTGAACTTTGATGAATTATTTCTATTCTTCATTTTAAGCTTCATTGATCAGCTTAAATATCTGGGGCCAAGACAATTTCAAAAATATTTAACAGCAATTTGGTACAGGTACTAACCACTCCAGGCACCGACCAATTAGAAAAGACACGAGCCACCTCCACCTGCTACAGATATATGGAAGCATCCTGGCTGAATCATTTGCTTATTAAACAATACACTATATTTGAGAATAATTAGCTCCAAACACAACACAAAATAAATGTATATCATTTGCTAAAAAAAATAAAGATAATGATATGTGCATTATCTTTAACAATAATAGTACAAGGCTAATAATAATATAGTAACAAATAATATGAGGCTGTGGTCCTCAGATGGGGCAGAAGCTCGCTCTTGCCCATTTCCTCCCACTCCCTCAGGGAAGGGACACTAAGACAACCTTGAGTACAAGCTTAGATTTAAAGAGCATATTCAAATTAACCAGCTAGGTTTATTAACATGCCATTTACATTGAGATCATTTACAAATTGGTAGCACAATTGGCTTGGTTTCAAAGGCAATTAAGGTAAGGCTGTGATCCATTATTCAGAGTTTATAGATCTGGTACACTTCTGTCAAGCAAACCAGCCAGTTTAAATGTCCATATTCAAAATTAAAGATGTGCCTTGTTACTTTTGAAAATTATCTTTGCATTGATTTTGGTACTGATTTGTGAAAAATCCAGATAACATTAAGAGAATGAGGTTTTATTTTTATTCAAAGGAGACCTGAATTTAAAAATGTGAGAAGTTCTGATCTGAATTTATGTTTCTTCCTCACTGAGGAACAAGAATCACTTCTTATCTAAAAGTTTACGTGGGGAAATCTGTGCTCCATTCCATCTGCTGATGGGCCTCTTGTCAGATCTCCAGGTTCTGTCTGAGTCCATCTTGTACTGTACCTTTGAAGAAACACTCAGTGTTCACACAGGTCAGGGGAAAAATGAGATTGTGTTTTTAGGGATGCAGCTCTGATGAGCGAAGTAGAAATAAACCTGTCTTTAGGCATATATCTTTTATCCCTCTCAGTGATGTGCTCTTCCAGAGGTTTGTCTACCCTTGTCCTTTATAGCCATCAACATGGTGCTATTAGTGTGTGAGCCTTTGGGAGAAGGGCCAAGGGTCACAGCATCTTGCATTAGGCCCAAGATCTACAACCAACCTGAGTGAAAGGAGTCCTTTCCACATATCGATTGCCTATCTATCTTACTAGTACTCCACATAGGACATGAGGCCAAAGTCCATGTGTAGTGAAATGTAGCTTTTATCTGGCATGTCCTTTGTATATATCCCTCCATAATCAGTGGAAGGCGGCAAGGGCCAATTGCGGGCTTGGAGCTGTAGTCAACTCAAATGTTTTTGTCTATCTAATACATTTCCTCTTCATTTGCTAATAGTATCTAGTATTTTTTTTCTGAGGAACCACCCCTTCTCCATACCAGCTTTTGTGTTTTGGGTGAACTTAACTTCTTTTCTACCCATAGGCACAAGCATGTGGTTTAGACCTAGCTAATCAGAACATCAAATTTCCCTCACCTAATAATTGATTCGGAGATGAGCAAGTGACCCCCACTCACCCAAAAAAGACATTGAAGTTTTCATGAGACTGTTGGAAGAGAGACTCAGCCTAATATTTGGATGGACATGAATCTGTAAGATGTGGGGAACACATGAGTTTGGAATTAACAAAAGCCATTTCATGGATATGAATTGAGCCGCATGAGCCTGGATATGAAGCCAGCTCAGCTGAGGAATGAACCAAGAAACCAAGACAAATCGGATTCTGGTAGTTTAATTGAATTCCCAAATCAACTCATATATAAAGCCAGATAGAGTTGAGCTTTTCTTATGCATAAACATTTCTTTTTAAATTCCCAGTTTGAATGGTAATTTATGTGCCTTTAAAAAAACTTGTACCTCCTAAGATAGAAGGTACAAGATTATTGCCAATTATATTGGCATTTCACGTGACTAACAGGTGCATTTTCTCTTTTGACACCTTACGATTTTCATAGATGAGGGATACTTTAAGCTTTTCCTCATTCCATACTAGTTTATGGTGGATGCAGTGTGTCTTGGGACTGGATCATTTACACTAATTTTGTGAACTTTTTAGAGTGCAATAGACTAAAATTGTGACTATTTCCTTTAATGTATTTCTAGATTTGATGAACATAGTATTTATAATTTCATGCAAAATCTATAAGTATTAATTCTTGCTGTATAAGAGGTCTGTTCCCTGTTAATCTGGGAATGGTTGGTCTCTTCTCATTAAAGCCTCAGGTTCTGTTCTTTCTCTTCTCAGTTTTTATACATTTTCTATCTCTCTGCTTCAATGGCTGGAAGAATTTGATACTTCCTATAGGTTATATCTCAACTTCATTCTAGGTGGAAAGGGTAAAAAGTCCCTCCCTTGAAGTTAGACGACTACACGCAGATTAGATTCTGGTCATGATTTAACCTTATATGAGAGACGGAAGGTGGAAATAAAGTGGAGGGTATATTTTTGCTGCTGTTGCAGTTGGCAAGCAAGAGAGTGGAGGTATGAATACTTAGAAAGGAAGGCAATGGTCTGACTTTGCATTCAGCATCTAATGTTCATTTTGGTGTGGATGAAAGGAAGTTTCAGTAGTGAAGTGTCTTTAGCAGTAAGAAGAGCAGCCTCCTGCCTGCTGAAATGCCATGGAGACAGTGTGATTTCTGATTCTCCAGTCCTTCCAATAATTTTACCTACTTCTCTACACTAAATGCCTTTCTGCTTGAAATAACTACAGTGGTTTTTATTTTCTGCCTTCTTGTGCAAATGATTTTGGGGATTATCGATTCTGACTTTTGGGAAAGGAAGTTGAGAGAGAAGAAAATAATAATAACCACAACATACAATAAACGTATTGTATGTTAAATACGATCTGAAAAAAATAAACTGCCACACTGTGAAGTTACTGATAGGTTTATATTTCTTGAATTGATCTTCCCTGGTATTTCTGTAAAGGTATGAAAGCTCTCTATGTATATAATATAAAAATGTGCAAAGATTATCCTATCTGGGAATATAATAATCATGCAATATTATAATAAAACAATAAGTGGTTTTACTTTCTATGCAAAATTCTGAATGACTTATTGAGACATAGTCAAGTTATAAGTGATTATTATTACTGGAATGCAATCAAATACATTATCCTACTTATTATTCTTAAACTCATTTGTTCATGCAATGTATTCAATCTGGAAAATAGATTAAGCCAAAGTACTAGTATTTTTGTCAGGGAATAGTTTTAGGAATAGTTTTGTGCTACAGAAAACTTACTTCCCTCAAGCTGCATTTTCCTCAATTTTCCTTTATAAAATATCAAGCACATTGCTAGAGTCCATAGAAGTCCCAGCAAATAATCCGCTTGACACTTGGATTTTTTAGACTATAAATAACACTGAATCTTGAGGGAAGGGAATATGTTTTATTTAACCTCTATCCTCCAATGTTTAAAATGGTTTGTCAATTCGCATGCTGTGGTAAGCTGAATAATGACTCTCCAAAGATACCCATTCCCTAATCCCTGGAATTTATGAATGTTACCTTATATGGCAAAGGGACTTTGCAAATATGATTAAGATAATTTCCCATCTTGAAATGGGAAATTATCATTGTATAATTTTGCTAAGTTTGCTAAGTTTGCTAAGGCTGATGTAATAAAGTACCACAAACCGGGTGGCTTAGACACAGAAATTTATTGTGTCATAGTTCTGAAGTCTGGAAGTTGGAGATAAAGATGTTGGCAGATCCTGAAGTCTAAAAGTTGGAGATCAAAGTGTTGGCAGAGTTGGTTCCTTCTGTGGGCTGTGAGGGAGAATCTATTTCATGCCTCTCCCCTAGCTTCTGGTGGTTTGCCGGCAATCTTCGGTGTCCCTTGACTTGAAGAAGCATCACCCCAAACATTGCCTTCATCTGCACACGGTGTTCTCCATGTGTGCCTGGTGTTTGTGTCCAGATTTCCCCGTTTTATGTCATCAATAATATTGCATTAGGGCCTACCTTAATGATCTCATCTTTATTAACTACATATGCAATGGCCTGATTTCTAAATAAAGTCATATTCTAAGGTATGGGGGTTTAGAACTCAACCGACATGTGAATTTGGGGGGGGGCACGATTCAATACATAACTAACCTAGATAATCTCGATGGGCCATAAGTATCATCATATGAGTTCTTATAAGAGGGCACAAGAAGGTCAGAGGTAGGAAGTGGATGATGTAATGATGGAAGCAAGAAATTGGAGGGCTGTGAGGAAGCAGTCACCAGCCAAGGAATGCAGACAACTTCCAGAAGCTAAAAAGACAAAGAAATGGATTGTCCCTTAAAGCCTCCAGAAGGAAATGCAATTTTGTCGACACCTCAACTTTGGTCCAGTAAAGCTGTCTTCAGACTTCTGGCCTCCAGGACTGTAACAGAAAATATTTATATTGCTTTAAGCCATTAAATTTGTGGCAGTTTGTTCCAGCATAGCAACATGAAACTAGTATGCTTAATGAATTTTTGTTTTGAAATTACTTCATTAATAGTTTATAATATAAAAATTCATTTTAATTGTTTGGATAAATGAGCATTAATGCAGCCACCTAAGGAGAACTTTACTTTCTGGGCAATATATCTAGTAAACTGTGTTCTTCTCAAAGAAAATGCTTACATTCTTGATATGATTTATTCCTATCTGTTTTTCCCAAGACTGCAAATCAGTTACTCTGTTCTAATATGAATGTGTTGTTTTATAGTTATTCAAAGATTTCCTATTTTGAAGCCCCATGTGTCTTGGATTTAATATCTGTCTTTGACATGGTGCATTTATTTCATAAAATTGTTGTCCTTTGATTAGAGCTTTATATTATTTACCCAGAATCATGTTGTATTACTTATGTCTATTTCTGTTATTTAAAATATATATCTTTGAAAGAATTTAGAATTTAGAAGTAGATATGGATAGAATTATGGGTTCAAGGAACCTGAGAAATAGATTTGTATATAGTTTATTTCTTCTTGAGTGAGCTTTGCTAGATTGTCTTTGAATGTATTTGCATACAGCTGTGTATAATATTCTCCTATTATCCTTTACTATCTGTAGGATTTGTAGCAACCTCCCTGCTTTTACTCCTGAAGATAGTAATTTTGTCTTCTCTCTTTTTTTCTTGGTTAGTCTGACTAGAGATTTATCAATTTTATTGATCCCTTCAAAGAGCCAATTTTGGATTTCTTAGAGTTTTCTCTGTTTTTTCCTCCTGTTTACTATTTCATTGATTTCTGCTTGTATCTTCATTATTCCTCTCTTTCTCTTAATAGGCTTATTTGCTTTCCTTTCTGTTTGTTTCTTTTTTTTTTGAGGAAGCTGAATTCATTGATTTGAAACCTTTCTTTTTTTCCCAGTATAAACACTCATCTCTAAATTTCCCTCTAGGCCTGCTGGAGAGAGCTCCGCGGCCTCACCCCCACCCCCACCCCCAGTGACAGCACACTGTGCTTTGTATTAGCGCAGGGCGGGATTCCCTGCTCAATCAGGTTTCCTGCCCTACCTCCAGGGGCTGGGGGCTTCTGCTTTACTGCTCTCTCGGTAGCAGTATACCCTGGCCTGGGACTGGTGGTGGGAGGGATTATTGTTTCTGTGTTCAAGGCTCTCCGGTGTGGGCAGGTGGATATTCCTGTTTCCCACTTAAGTGCGGGCAGCTTTTACCTCTCAGCTTCCCCCCAGCAGCCGTTTCTCTTTCCCCAAAACAGGGGCAAGGGTGTTACCTTTCCACCCCTTCATCAGGGTGAGTAGATCTTTTCTTGAACCCTAGGGGCGAGCGTTCTGTCTGCACAGCTGAAGGCTTTTGCTGGCTGAGAGCAGGTTCCCGGAAGTGGGCGGTGTTTCAGGCTGGCTGGAGAGGAGGGTTCGCTCAGGTCTCCAGTTCTGCGCCCAGAAGCACGGGGTTTAGAGGCTGGAAAAAGTGATTCAGGTGAGTTCAGGCTCCGCTTTTGTCTGGGGCTCCCATGGATCCTAAAGTTGACACTATGCCGGCTACTCTGGATTTGTGAAATTGTTACTTTTCTTCTTACTCCTGTATGGTGGCCGCCTCTTCCTCCAGTGCTTTGTAAAAGGTAAAACAGTTTGCGTTTGTATCGCCTCAGAGGCCTTTATAACCCTTTGAAATTCAGTTCACCTGGTTGCCTTTTGACCTCAGTTGTCTTACTGGCTAAAAAAAAGTTACGGTTTGGAGATTTTCTGGATTTTTCTCACTGTGTGGAAGTAATGTACTCTTATTTTCTACATCTAAGCAGAAACAGAATGATGTAGTTGGTGAATCTATTAGACAAAAATTAAGACTGAAAGTTAATTTCTAAATGTATCTCGGGAAATTAGAAGAAAAACATAAATTTAACCTAAAAATAGACAAAAGAATAAAACAAGAAAAAATAGTAAAATAGGAAATAAATGTACATTGATATAATCAGCCAAGTCAAAGGTACCATCCTTGAAATCACTAATAAAACATATCAACCTCTGTCCAGAGAAAGAGAAAAAATAAAATTTACGAATATCAGAAGTGCAAAAGGAAACAATAGTACAGTTTCTGCAGGATTTAAAAAGATAATAAAGCTGAAATTATGAACAGATACTTGCTAGCGAATTTTTAAAAGCACAAGTCACTAAAACCAATACAGGAGGAAACAGAAAATCAGAATAGGCCTATACCTATCAAAGATATTGGATCCATAATTAAATCCTTCACATGCATATACTTACACCTGCATTTAAAAAATAACAGGTTTAGGTGATTTACTGTTGAACAGATGAAGCTTTTATAATAGAAATAACATTAAAAAGAATAGAAAAAAAGGGAAAATTCCCTACCTTGTTTTATGCAAAATTTTGACGAAAAAAGCGTGAATAGAAATTTAAAAAATATCTCTCATAAACAAGGATGTGATGATTCAAAGCAAACTATTATCAAATTCATCAAGCAATGTATACAAATATTATACTTGAGAAGAAGTTGAGGTTATTCTAAGAAATTTGAGGTTGGGTTTAATATTTTTAAATTACTTAGTATAATTCCCCACCATAACAAAATAAGGGAGAAAATCAGGTAATCTTTTCAATAGATGCAGAAATAGCATTTGGTAAAATATAACACCTTTTTATGATAGAAATATTTGTAAGCTAAGAATAAGCTTAAATTATTTTAAAGATATCTACCCAAAATATAGCAAATAGCATGCTAACTGGCTGTGAATATTAAAGTTCCCCTCAGAGACTGGGAATAAGGCAAGGACACCCACACTTACCATGTTTATCTGTCATTGTCCTAGATGTCATAACTATTACAATGAAGCAAGAAGAAAAATATAAGGCCTAGAGTACAAGAAATAAAACTCTGTTATTATTCACACACAGCATGGTGTGTAAGATAGAAAAATTATAAAAAAATATAAACATAAACTACTAGATTTAGACAGTGAATTTAACAAGGGAATGAAGTGATTAAAAACCAAACTAGAATGTAGAATTTTAGAAAGCAATACATTTACAGTAGCATCCATACCAACAAACATGGGAATAAATCTAAGAGTAAAGAAATGGAGGACCAGGTAGTCTGAATGAATTGGAAAACTCAGTAGTCAGTTTTCCCCAAATTGTTTTATAGACCTCATGGGTAGATGCAAGGTAGTTATGAAGTTGGGTGTTCATTTTATTCATATATTTTGTAACTCTTTAATATATATGTTATATATATATCAAATAGTAATAAAACTATCAAAAAACTAGGGATATAATATAAATGTGTCAAATGAGTAATAACAAAGTATTTTTAAAATTAAAAAGATTAATTTTATGAAATGAGTTCACACATATCAGTAAGTAAGAGATGTATAGAAAAATATTTTTTAAAATCTTAAAAGAAACAGGCATCGTACTGGAAAAATATTCAAATGGCTTAAACACATACAAAAAAAAGTGACCAAACTCACATTTAATTGAAAGATATGCAAAATAAAGGATTCATGCAAAAACCAATTTTCTCTAAGAAATTAGTCAACACTTTATAATATCTAGTAGATGTGGATATAGAATCTCCCATAAAGTAGTGGTAAAGGGAATTCCCTGGCAGTCCAGTGGTTAGGACTCTGCGCTTTCACTGCCAGTCCTGGTTGGGGAACTAAGATCCTGCAAGCTGTGTGGCACCGCCAAAAAAAGAAAAAGAACACAGAAAACAAAAACAGAAAACAAATAATAGTGGTAAAATTACTGAGAATAATAGGACAATATATTTCATAATGTAAAGATATGTACCCTTTGACCTAGGAATTTATTAGCCAGAATATTATTCTAAAACTTAGAAATGATGTTATACAATTTGCGATGCATCTGTTCTTTGATTAAAATTTTTGGTAGAGGAGGGTTAGAGATACATTTACATTTATATCTACATCCTTTACATTTATATCTACAAAGCCAAAGTCAGTATTGTGCTAAATGGCGACATTGTAGATTTTTCACTAAAATTAGGAACAAATCACTTAGCTTAATACCCTCTAGTTCCATCCATGTTGCCGCAAATGGCAAGATTTCATTCTTTTATATTGCTGAATAATAGTCCATTTTATATATATACCACATCTTCTTTATCCATTCTTCTGTTGATGGACACTTAGGTTGCTTC
The DNA here is from genome assembly GCF_003676395.1 of Aethalodelphis obliquidens. Lineage (NCBI taxonomy): Eukaryota > Metazoa > Chordata > Mammalia > Artiodactyla > Delphinidae > Aethalodelphis > Aethalodelphis obliquidens. The sequence continues at coordinate 7,871,423 of NW_020838025.1, read as the reverse complement.
CATATCTTGGCTGTTGTAAATAGTGGTGCAGGTAGGGGAACATACATCTTTTCAAATTACATGGATGGACCTGGAGGGTATTATGCTAAGTGAAATAAGTCAGACAGGGATAAACAAATACTGTCTGAGTTCACTTATAAGTGGAGTCTAAAAGACAAAACAAGTGAACAAAACAAAACAGAAATAGACTCATAGATACAGAGAACTGGTAGTTGCCAGAGGGGAAGGAGGTGGGGGGACAGACAAAAGAGGTGAAGGGGATTGAAAGGTATAAATTTCCAGCTGTGAAATAAATAAGTCATGGGGATGTAATGTACACATAGGAAATGTAGTCAATAATACTGTAACAACATTTTTGATGATGGATGATAACTGGTTATAGTGATCATTTCATTATGCATAAAAATATTGAAGCGCTATGTTGTACACCTGAAACTAATATAATATTGTATGTTAATTATAACTCAATTAGAAAATTAGGATCAAGTCAAAAATTCACCAAATTAGGTATATATGTATGTGTGAATATGGAATGGTCTTTAGGATATGTTAGTATGTCTTATTGTTGGTACAAATTGATATAGATTTTGTGGCTGGGAGTTAAGAGATATCTTCCCTTGAAAATTCACATTTTAATTGTGAACTAAGACTTAAGTCATTTACTAATAGGAGATGTTTCACTTTAGATGTATGAAGAAATTAAGAAAGATATACGATGGCTTTTGTGAGGAATGAGGGAAGGAACTGAGTAGTGAAACACACAAGAGTGTTTGAGTAGTATTTAAGTTTATGTTCATTTGATGAAAATTTACTGAATACCTACTGCACCCGGCACAAGATATATCAATGAATGAACAGGACAGAACGCCTGTCCTCATGGAGCTTCCATGGTATGAAATGTGACTGTGATGTGAATTCTCACTTGATTTCAGAGATAGGGTATTTCTCTTGTCATGTTGCTATTAAGCCATGTGGTACTCTCACAAAGAAATGTTGGTTTTAAGGGAAGTGTCATCTGCAGAAGGATTATGGTCTGTCCTCCCAAGAAGATACTACTTTTGTAAATAGACTAAGTTTTGTGCATTGATGATCTGTCTCTATTCTTTTAGACTCAGAATCCCAAGTTTCACAACCCATCAAAAGCACACTGTCAGTGGCAGATTCATAGTAACTAGTCTCTCAACACAATGTCTAAAATCAGATCGCCAATTTAATCTAGAAGGGAGAGCACCTTTCCCAGTGATCTGAATACTCATGCCAGCATGATCAGTGCAGTTTCTCTTTGTAGTCAGATTTCTTGGAAAGTCAAATCAGTCAGAGGGTTGCTTAGTGAATACTAAAACCAGGAAAAGAGGAATTATATTGATGAATTGCTTAATGGCAGTCTAGATTGCATGATACATGTAAAACACATGGGGTCATTCATGTCAAATATGTCTTGGAGGTTATTGGTGGAAAGTCTTCCCATTTATATACATTTAAGGGAAAACCTTTATTAGTGAGTCTGAAAATAAAAATTTAGTGCCCACTGGTCTCTCTCTCTCTCTCTCTGCTGTTGTGCTTAGATTTTGTGTTACTTATCTGTATGTTGTGTTAATTTCTCCTGTACAGCAAAGTGGTTCAGTTATATATATACACACACACACATTCTTTTTCATTTTCTTTTCCATTATGGTTTATCACAGGATATTGAATACAGTTCCCTTTGCTATACAGTTGGACCTTATTGTTTATCCATTCTAAATATACTAGTTTGCATCTGCTAACCCCAAACTCCCAATCCATCCCTCCCCTCCCCTCCATCCCTTGTCAACCACAAGTCTGTACTCTGTGTGTGTGAGTCTGTTTCTGTTTTGCAGATAAGTTCATTTGTGTCGTATTTTAGATCCCACATATAAATAATATCATATGGTCTTTCTCTGTCTAATTTACTTCACTTAGTTATGATAATCTCTAGGTCGATCCATGTTGCTGCAAATGGCGTTATTTCATTCTTTTCTATGGCTGAGTAGTATTCCATTGTATATATGTACCACACCTTTATCCATTCATCTATGGACATTTTTGCCATTTTTTATTGGTCATTCCGACTAATGCTGTTACAATATGGGAGAGATCATATGGGATTTGAATACCAGGAGGCAGGAATTATTGGAGACCATCTTGGAGGCTACCTGCCTCAGTTGGGCATAAATTCTGTTTTTCTTCTTTGCTTTCATATTAACCAAACTGGCTTTCACACATTCTTCCTCATGTTTTAGTAAAACTGTCAATTAGATTATTATATAGTCATGTATACTTGACCTGAGACTCATCCTCCCTTTTTGAGAAGATTTATTATGCATTATTTTTGAAGCTTAATTCTTGGATGAACATCTTATTTCTTTTCAAGTTCTTGGGGGACAAATAATTTTTGTTAGCCAATTATGAAAATGTAGCCATAAATATGCATTAATGACTAGGTCTTAAGGGACTCTAATTACTATGTCACATTTTAATTTGGCCATTTTCTTCACATTTGGTTCTATTCACTTATCTTGTTGTGTTTATTTAACACTAGTGATTAATGCTAAGCCTTTTTTCCTCCATTTTTGTTTTTTGGCAGAATAGAGAAAGAAGTAAGTCTAAACTAACCTCTGAATCTTTATGTAGTATTTAGAAATATATGATTTCAAACTGACATCAGAATGAAAGTTACCTGAGAATGAAAATATCACATGTATAGATTTCATATATTTTAGTATACCTTTAAAATATTCATGCCTGTATTATGTAGCCACTGAATGAAGAACTATAACTTGGATAATATGTATTCTGTTCACTTTGCATTAAAGGACACTAGTCACAAATACTAAAAGCAAAGGGATGCTTTAATAAATGACTCTTTAGTGATCTGTTGGTATACTTTATTATTTTTTTAAACATCTTTATTGAAGTATAATTGCTTTACAATGGTGTGTTAATTTCTGCTTTATAACAAAGTGAATCCACTATACATATGCATATATCCCCATCTCTCTTCTCTCTTGCGTCTCCCTCCCACCCTCCCTATTCCACCCCTCTAGGTGGTCACAGAGCACCGAGCTGATCTCCCTGTGCTATGCGTCTGCTTCCCACTAGCTATCTATTTTACATTTGGTAGTATATATAAGTCCATGCCACTCTCTCACTTCGTAAGTGAGAGAGTAAGCTGGGACAGAGTGAGAGAGTGGTATATTTTAACTTTAATGGAGGCCTGTGGAGCATGAAAGAGAAAACAAAACACCCCCTGAGAAAGTAAATACACTAAATATTGAAGTGAACTAAGAAAATAAATTAATGATTTATGAAATGTAACTTCTCGATTAAAATGTAATACATTATTCATGTGACCACAATATGACAAAATATTTCCCATTTGTTTTTTAAAAATAATTTTATATTTCTTACCATGTTGAATATACTAGAAGAAATTATGTGTGAATACTTTAATATATATGTATACATATACATGTATACATTGCTTATATTATGGTTGAAGTATATGTAATTTCTAAAATCATGAGAAATTACACAGAAATGAAAAAATAGAAGAAAAATAACCCTTAAACTTAAGAAAAAATTAAGTAACAATTTGCACGTGACATTTAATAAGAAATATCAAGCTTTTTTTAACCCCATCTCTTCAGAATGATAGAACCAGAAAGTGAAACTCATAGAAATGGAGTAAGAAATGCCAATAAAACCCTCTCTAGGCAAACCAGGTATTTGTCACATAGTACTCCTGAATTTGTTCTTAATTTTTCTGAAAGAATGGAATCATTGTTCTTAAAGATGACTTCAATGACACAGTGATTGCTGCATCAAAACATTCACAAATGCTTTTCAGAGAAAATATTTTTTCTTTATAGTTTTCAAAATAATATGACTTGTTAATGACAAAAGCATGAATACGCAGAGTATATATTTATTGCATAATTATATATTCTTTGCATATTTGCTTAATGATACTGATTTTCTTTTTTAGGGCCAGGATATTTAGGGCAGTATTTGCCTCCTTGATTAGAAGCCAGTTTTCTATTCTGAGTCTATTGAGATATAATTGACATAAAACATTGTATAAGTTTACTGTGTACACTGTGATGATTTGATACACTTATACTTTGCAAAATGTTAACCACAGTAGTGTTAGTTAACATCTCCATCACATCACATAATTACCATTTCTTTTTTATGGTGAGGACATTTAAGACCTACTCTCCTAGCAACTTTCAAGTATATAATGCAGTATTGTTAACTATAGTCACCATACTGTACATTAGATCCTCAGAACTTACTCATCTTATAACTGGAAGTTTGGACCCTTGACCAACATCCCTCATTTCCCCCATCTCCCAGCCCATGGCAACCACCGTTCTACTCTTTTTCCATGAATACAGCTTTTTAAGATTCCACATATAAGTGATATCATACAGTGTTTGTCTTTATCTGTTTGATTTATTGCACCTAGCGTAATGCCATGTAGGGCTATCCATGTTGTCAGAAATGGCAGGATTCCCTTCTTTCTCATGGCTAAATAATATTCACACACACACACACACACACACACACCCCCACCCACCCACCCACCCCCCCACCCCATATCTTCTCTATCCATTCATCTGTAGACAGATGCTTAGGTTGTTTCTATATTGGCAGCTGTGAATAATGCTGCAAGAATATGGGGGTACAGATTTCTCTTCAATATCCTGATTTTATTTACTTTGGATGCCTACCCAGAAGTGGATTGCTAGGTTATATGGTAGCTCTGTTTTTAATTTTTAAGAACCTCCATACTATTTTCCAGGGTGGCTATACCAATTTACATTGCTACCAGCAGTGCATAAGGATTCCCTTTTCTTCACATCCTTGGTTGTTATCGCTCTTCTTCTTCTTTTTTTAATTAATTTATTTTATTTGTTTATATTTGGCTGCATTGGGTCTTCATTGCTGCACGCAGGCTTTCTCTAGTTGAGGCGAGCGGTGGCTACTCTTCATTGTGGTGCTCAGGCTTCTCATTGCGGTGGCTTCTCTTGTTGTGGAGCACAGGCTCTAGGTGCATGGGCTTCAGTAGTTGTGGCATACAGGCTCAGTAAATGTGGCTCACGAGCTCTACATCGCAGGTCAGTAGTTGTGGTGCATGGGCTTAGTTGTTCCGTGGCATGTGGGATCTTCCCAGACCAGGGTTCAAGCCCATGTCCCCTGCATTAGCAGGCATATTCTTAACTACTGTGCCATCAGGGAAGCCCTATCTCTCTTCTTTTGGTAAAATCTGTTCTAATAGATGTGAAGTGACATGTTGTTTTGATTTGCATTTCCCTGATGATTAGTGATGTTGAGTATCTTTTCATGTACCTGTTGGCCATTTGTATATCGTCCTTGGAAAAGTATCTTTCAGTTCCTCTGCCCATTTTTTAATAGGATTTTTTTTTTTTTAACTATTGACTAAATAGTATGGTACAAGTTCTTTATATATTTTGGTTATTAACCCTTTATTGGATATATGATTTGCAAATATTTTTCCTATTCATTAGTTTGCCTTTTTATTTTGTTGATTGTTTCTTTTGCTGTGAAGAAGCTTTTTAGTTTGATGTAGTCCATTTATTTATCTTTGCTTTTGTTACTTGTGTTTTTAGTGTCATATCCAAAAAAAGTCATTGTCAGGATGTCAAGGAGCTTCTCCCTATGTTTTCTTCTAGGCATTTTAGGTCTTATGTTTAAGTCTTTAATCCATTTTTAGTTAATTTTTGTGAGTGGTGTAAGATAGGGGTCCAGTTTCATTCTTCTGCATGTAATTATCCAGTTTTCTCAACATTGTTTATTGAAGAGAGACTCCTTTCCCCATTGAGCATTCTTGACTCCCTTGTCAGATAGTGGTTGAGGGTTTATTTCTGGGCTCTTGATTCTGTTCCATTGGCCTATGTGTCTACTTTTATGCCAGTGTCCTACTGTTTTGATTGCTCTAGATTTGTAATACAGTTTGAAAGCAGAAGCATGGTACCTCCAGCTTTGTTCTTCATTCTCAGGATTGCTTTGGCTATCTACGGTCCTCAGTGGCTCCATAAAAATTTTAGGATTTAGTTGGGTCTTTTTTACCCATCCAGCCACTCAGTGTCTTTTGATTGGATAATTTAATCAGTTTACGTTTAGAGTAATTACTAATTAGTAGGGACTTACTAATGCCATCTTATTCATTATTCTGGCTGTTTTACAGTCCCCTTGTTTTATTCTTTCTCACTCTCTTCCTTTGAAAATTAAGAATTTTTCATAGTGACATGCTTTGATTTCCTCTATCTTTTGTGTATCTGGTGTAGGCTTTTACTTTGTGGTTACCAGGTAGCTTACATAAAACATTTTATATATATATATATATATATATATATATATATATATATATAGCCATCTATTTTGCACTGATAATAATTTAACTTCAATCACATACAAAAACTCTACCCTTTTACTACCACTTTTATGTTTTTGCTGTCATAATTTCTCTCTTTTATAATGTATATTCATTAACAAATGATTGTAGCTATAGTTAATTTTAATACTTTTGTCCTTTAACCCTTATACTAGAGTAAGTGGTTAATATACAACCATATTATAGTATTAGAGTATTCTGAATTTGACTGTATACTTACCTTTGTCAGTGTGTTGTATGTTTTCATATGTTTTCATGTTATTAATCAGTGTCCTTTCATTTCAACCTGAAGAACTCCTTTCAGGATTTCTCATAAGGCAGGTCTAGTGGTGATGAACTCTATCAGCTTTGTTTGTATGGGGCATTCTTTTTCTCTCTTTTGTTTCCGAAAGACAACTTTCCCAGATAGAGTCGTCTTGGTTGGTAGGTTCTTTTTTTTTTTCTTTCAGTACTTTGAGTATATCATATTTACTGTCTCCTGGCCTATGAGGTTTCTGCTGAGAAATCTGCTAATAACCTTATGGGAGTTCCATTGTGAGTTACAACCTTTTTTTCCATTGCTACTTTCAAGATTTTTTTTCTGTCTTTGCTTTTTGGCAGTTTTATTATAATGTATCTTGAAGAAGACGTTTTAAAGTTAAGTTTGTTTGACTTATGAGCTTCATGAACTTGGATGTCCAAATACTTTCTGACATTTGGGAAGTTTTCAGTCATTTAAAAAAAATAAGCTTTCTGTCCCCTTTTCCCTCTCTTCTGCTTCTGGGACTCAAATAATTAGCAGATTATTTCTTTTGCTGGTATCCCATAGATCATGTAGACTTTCTTCACTCTTTTTTTTTTTTCTTTTTTGTTCTCCTCTGACTGAATAATTTCAAAAGTCCTGCCTTCTAATTCACAGATTCTTTCTTTTGCTTGATCCATTTTATCAGTTTTTTATATTGAATTTTTTTTCTTTCATTCATTGTATTCTTCAGCTCTAGAACTTCTGTTTGGTTCTTTCTTATTCTTATTTCTATCTCTTTATTAAACTTCCTATTTTGTTTGTATGTTGTTTTCCTGGTTTCATTGAATTGTCTTCCTGTGTTTCCTTGTAGCTCATTGGGCTTCCTTAAATAGTTATTTTGAATTCTTTACAGGGTGAATCGCAGATATCCATGTCTTTGGGGTTGGTTACTGGAAGACTATTGTGATCCTTGGTGGTATCATGTTTCCCTGATTTTTCATGTTCCTTGAAGTCTTGAGTTGCTATCTTTCCATTTGTAGTAACGGTATCCTCCTCTAGTCTCTACTGACTGACTCTGGAGAGAAATGCCTCTGTCAGCCCTCCTAGTAATCTGTGGCATTCTCAGACCTTCTGTGGATACACCTGCTCCACATTTCTTGCTCCCTCTTGGGGCAGAATTTTTAAACTTGTATTCCTTTCTGTCGGTCCTGCAATGCACTCAGCCAGGTGCTGATAGTCTCTCTTTTGCTTTCCCAAGGGTAGAGCTAAAGCTCAAGTTTGAGGTCTCTCCCTGTCTTGTAGATTTGGACCAGCTTTTTTCAAGTGCTCGCTAGCTATTTTCCAAAGCTCAGTGTCACCACCATACGGAGTGCACTCAGGGAGCTAGCCACAGGGTTGGGGGTATGTGAGTTAGGTACATGGAGTGCCGGTGGTACCCATGGGCCAACTGGGGGGATCTGCAGGGGAAGCATTCTTGGCACTTTTGGGTGGACTCCTTGATAAAGTTTGTGACACAGTTAGTAGGATCTGATTCCCTTTAATGACTTCCAGGAGTCTTATCTGCTGCTCTCTCAGTTTCTTCCCACTTTGCAGTCATATAGCTCATGACTCAGTACTCTGGGTGGGGTGAGAGAGAAATGGGCCTCTTTGGCAGCTTCCTGCATAGCTGGCGAAGCTGAGCACTCACTCATATGCTTGCTCTCACTTCCCCTGTGGGAGAAATCATGAGCCAAGAAGGTCTTTCCTTGCCCTGAGCTATTCTGCCTTGGGGGAGAGGTGACGTAGGTATAAAGTCTAACTGTTTCTTTTACTCTCTCCAGTGCATCCAAACTCATATTTTTTGCTCCAACAGTGTGCTGAAACTTTTCTGCTAAAAACCTGCCCTTCCACAAAGGCTCTCTCATTTGTGTGTGATTGTCTAAGACAGTGACCTCCGTGGGCTCCCAGACTGTGAGAGGGGATGTAGCCAGGACCAGGGTCTATGTGCCCATTACCTGATGCGGAGGTAGGCAAGACTCCTCTTGGATCCTTTGGCATATGATGCTGGATCCCATAGCTCCCAGCAAGGCTCTTTTGTCTGTGGATGGGATGCCGTTGTTGTTGAGGGGGGATATAAGCAAAGGATGCCTTATTTGGCCGTGTTGCTGATATCACTCCTGAAGTTAGTTTTTATAGTTTTTAGTTACCTAAATATTTACTAAATATTTAGTTTATCTCCACCAGGTTTTTATTCTGTGACAGGGTAGAGATCAAGTAGGCTTAAGTGTCATAGGGATTGCAGTTTATAAAACCATAACAAAATCAGAGAACGTTTAGTCTTGACTCCATTACAAAATAGAAATGTGGACACCAAAAGGGCTATTTGTAAATGTCCCCCCTGTCAGCATTGTTTGATATGTGGAGAATTGGTTCCATATGTATTAAAATATTAGGACCAGTCCAAGTCAAACAGTGTAGTATCTCAGTATCTGTCCTCTTTCTGCTCATTATAGGAAGGAGCAAACCATAAAATGGGTATAGTAAAGCCCTGCCCACCCAAACCAGCCAATTGGTATCACAAACAATGACTAAATTTATATACGTATGCACATGTTTTTGGGCTTGCTGTGCAAGAGCATTCTGGGGTATATGACAATGGCAGAATGCTAGCATCTTCAGCTTTCCTAAGTATCACCAAATTGCTCTCAAAAGCGTTGCACCGATTTACACTCTCACCAGCAATGTAGGAGCTGTCATTTTCTTACATCTTTTCAAATGTTTGATATTATGCAGCCTTTTTATTTCTGCCAATCTAAAGATGTGAAATAATATCTCATTGTAATTTGCGTTTCCTGATTACAGGTGAGGTTGAACCTCTTTTGTTTTCTCTTGGCTATTTTGGGCAAGTCTCATATCCCTTGATCCTTTATTCTGTTAGGATATTTGTCTTTTTATTAATGATTTAGAATAATTCTTTATGAATGAAACTTCTGCAAAAATTACATTAACTGTATTATAAGACCAAGTGAAGATTGGGAGAATTTTTATGGAGAAGATATTCTCCTTTTTTCCAATGTTTCAGGCACTGTTGGTTGATAGCCTGATATCCACTACCCTCTTGTAGGGACAGTGATGGATCATGTACTAGTTGTCTTCTCATTATTCATTCTTATTTCTTCCTGACCAGCAAAACCTGGTTTAAATGGAGGTGGAAATGCATTCCTCTGAACAGCTACACTTTTTTGGCTCTCTTTGAAGTATGGGCAATCGTGTAACACAATGCTCCCCAGTGGGATATAAGTAGGAGTTGCTGGGTAGAATCCTGGAAAATCTTTTTAAGAGGGGTCAGACTTTACTGGAATGTATTTTTGATCCTCACCACACTTATCCTTCCTGCCTAAAACATGACCTCAATGATGGAGGATGATGTGGAATGCACTGTGTTACGACCATGAGGGTGGAAGATATACCTGAGAATGAGGAGAAGAAAAATAAAAGTACCTGAAGTACCGAAGGTATTGTGGAGGGGCTGCATTTGTCCTAGACTGTCAACTTCAAAATTTCTTTTGCTAGAGGAAAAGAGTAGTTTCTGATATATTAAAAACTGTTCCATAATGTTGCTGTTACATGTAGCCTAAGGGAGTTGCTAACTGATGCAGGGGCAATTAGAACCTTGATTTTTGAGCGGGACAGGAAGAAACTCCTGTACCATTATAAATTACTTTCTAAGGAACTTTTTTCATGTTTTACATAATATATTCAAGTAAGATATCTTCAGAAAAGAATACATTACTTAAATATCTTAATTTTGATTAAATGATGGGAGTGGGGTTCATGTTGGCTATTCTTTGGTATATCTGGAGTGGAGATAAAAGGGGTAAACACTAGGAAAAGTCTACCCAGATGGGCTGATGTTGGATTAGGTCACAAGTGACATCCCCAAGTTGGCAGAGGTGGGGATGATGTGAAAAGCAAAACAAGCAAAAACTCCTGTTTTCCTGAAACTTAGGTTCTAGTTTTGGGAGGCGGACTATAAATAGACCATCAATTAAATATATAATATAGGAAGGGAATGGTAAGTTAAATGAAGAAAAATTAGGATGCGTAAGGGTGGACCACCAGTCCAAAGTGCTTGGGGGTTGGCAGAGAGGTGGCTCCCAGAAAGGTAGACATGCCAACAAGGATTTCCTGATAAGGGGACGGTCAAGCACCTGCCCAGAGCGAGGAAATGAACCACAGGGCAGCATGTGGAGGAAGTGTTCCAGGCAGAGACGCTAGCAAGTGCAAAGGGCTCTGGACACAGAGAGGAGCAGACGAGGCACAAGGGAGAGTGAGGGGAGATGAGGAATAAGAACGAGCTTGGGGACCATACCATGTTGGTCCTGATAAAGACTTTTCATTCTTCTGAGGACTAAATAAGATAAAAATGAGGGAATTCCCTGGTGATTCAGTGGTTAGGACTCCGCACCTCCACTGCAGTGGGACATGGGTTCGATCCCTGGTTGGGGAGCTAAGATCCCACATGCTGCGATGCAGCCAAAAAAAGGGAAAAAAAAAAGAAAAACAAAAAGAAAACAAAAAAAGATATATACAGTGCCTGGCAGATACCTTGCCTCTTACATGGACAAGTAAGTATCCAATACAGTTTTTAGGCCTGGCATACTAGTCAATATTCTTTGAGCTACACTGAGGCCAGAGAACATTTGTGATACAACAGTGTGTAAATTTAAAAAGGTGTCCCCGTTTTGTATGTGAATGTTTTTTAAAAAACGTATCCCCCATCCCATCTCCACTGGGCAGACGGCACCCTGTGAGTCTGTGGCTTGGTGAGCAGAGCGTGGCCTTATTACAGCCCCACTTCTGTCCTCTGCTTGGGTTTCTCAGGGTCATTCACAAGCAGCATAATCACACATGGTGGCCCTGGCAAGAACTCCACTTTAATCATTTTACTTCTAGCCCTTAGCATAATTTGCAGTTCTAAACGAATGAACATAGGTTGAATTTATAGCAGTCTCAAGTTTTTATGCAAGTCTAGTCGCTTGAAGATCTCATCAACTATGTATCATGATTCTTGCCCTTACTCTTTCTGAGAGTATTTTTAAGAATGATGCGGGGGCATCAGCAAAGCAGTCATATCATTTTTTTTTTCCATTCAATTGTTTTTTTCTCTCAAGAACGTGAATGAGATTTTACACATCTTCCTGGCTTCTTTGTCAGCGAAATAATGGATGGAAGGAAACCAGGTGACAAAGCTTTCTTCCTTCCCTGCCCTCTCTTCCCTTTAGTTCCAGGATATCTTTCTTTTTTTTTCCATCAGGTAGTTATTATCAGACACTGGTAATAGTTCCAGTAGACCCTTCTTGAAACATCATTGAAATTTTAGTGCCACTTTTGAATTATACAAGCATTTTAAACTCAAGGAAGATGGAGAGATTGTAAATTCTCATGATGTGAGGTTCTTCCTTTCACCATGATTAATACCTGTGGCAGGAAGGATGGAATAAAGAATATTGTGCATGCCAGAATTTTACAGTCACTCAGTGAACCCTGGGGGGTGGAAGTTGCAAGGAAGCTCAGATTCCTGGTCTCTTTATATATACATCATTTTTTTTTGAAAAGAAAAAGTTCAATAGGTCCGGGGAAGAGATTACTGAGTCTGCTCAGTCCTGCTGTTGTGTGCCTGCTGAGATGGGATAGAGGGTCACACAGCTATCCTTGCCATGCTCCAAGGAGGCAGCCTGCTGTGGCTAAAGTATGTGTTCTTATTAAATATATATCATAATGTACCTCTGTTGATATTGTTAAACTTCCACCATAAAAATGTTGCACATAAACAACACAGCTAAGTTAATGTTTCCATAGAAACCTTAGCATTAAAACTTGCTGAATGTGATATCAACCTAAGGGATAGTTGTTTTTTGGCCCAGACACAAACACACACTGTGTGTACATGGTGCAATTTTTAGTGTTTGTAAAATCATAATAAACTACATTGAGAACATAGAGTTTAGTGCTGTCAATTGCGTGGGCCAAACCTTGGTTTACCATTAAGAACAGTACAACTGAAGTTCTCACAGCCTTCTGCCAGTTTGTAGGAATGTCTTGATTCCTACCCAGTGGCTCAATTTTCTTTGAAGGGAAAACAACAAGAACAATCTAACTGGTTATGTGCTGCATGTGTAAGAGGCTCTGATGGATGGTACATTGTAAATTCTGCTGGCTTAAATCTGACTTTAGTAAGATTGTCAGTTTGCAGTGGTTTATATTGAATGGTTGTTCCTAATATAGGCAAATGAAAACTGTGGCATTAAACATCTAAAATATTTTTAATGAAACCATTGTGTAACCCAGAGCATGGCATTGACTTACTACAGCAAATATTTCTGATTTTAGATTCAAAGAGTCAATATATTCTAATGTAACTTACAAAGCGCTAAAGAACTGTAATGCCAATCACTGCTATGTAAATAGGTGATATCCATCTTTATATATATATATATATATATATATATTTTAATGCCTTCAGAGAAAAGTACTGAAACCACAAAAAGTCAAAATCATCAGTAGAACAGTGTGAATGAGTTAATGTTATCTGCATATTCTATGACTTGATTATAACGCCAATATTCAAGCCAGTCTTTAAAATAAAAAAGACCACCATTTCGAATTACCATAGTTAAGATTAAATCTTGATTAGACAGTGAGTTTTCCCTCCCTGGCATATAAGCGATTTATTTGTAAAATGAAGCTATTTTATCCCTTGTCATCACACAGCCATAAAAATTGCAGGCAGTCAGAAGTTAGCAATGGCTGCTTCCCAGACCCACAGCAATACTTAGTAACAGATTTTCAAAGCAGTTCAAAGAGTCCACTTTCCATCTGTGTTTGGTGAAGGGTGCACAAACCTTGAGGCCATCTGAAAACTCAGCTTCATCTCTAACACTTGGAATAACAAAGGTGTTATTTTTCAAAGCTGCATTCTCCCCTCCTGGCGGGGCTGTGTGGATTCAGTTCGGGGAAGGTGGGAAGCTTCAGAGCAGGTATTCTCCTTCTAGAATTTGCCTCCTTCAGGGAGTTCCTTTGAGGGTGTCACAGTGGTGGCCTCCTGAATATGGGTTATTGGCAATAGAGGCCAAGAGGTAATGAACCTTATAGACAAATCTCTTCTGATTTTCTGAGCAAAATATCCGCAAAGAACCAGCATCTCCTTTCTTCCTGGCTAGGGGTGCTATTTAATCAGGAGAAAGTAGAGGGTGCTCTCTACCCACGTTACACTGAGGAATGCAGCCTGAACATCAAACTCTATTTCCCTCAGCTGCATTTCTAAAACTAAGGCAGCAAATTGTTAGGAAAGAGATGGTTCAGTGTCCTCATCCTTGGTTGCTACAAATGAGTGTCAGCTTTCAATGGAATACATAGTTTTTCTGCTCATTTTGTTTAATATCTCCTGTATTAATTTTGGCGCAATTTTTGATATGGTGTGTTTATAAAGACTGCTTAACATAAATTACATAAATGCACAATGAGTGGGATACTGATGGAAATATAGATATTTGCTATTTGCTGTCTCTTTGTGATACATTTCTATCATTCTAACTAACAGAAAAGTCAAGACTAATGTGAGCGGTTCTCTCAGATAGGTTCTTTATTTTATTTTTGATTTTCTGAGTTATTCTGATGTCTCAAAACGTATCCAGAACTATATTCTGATTTCCTTTTAGATAATTCAAAGCAACATCAAATTATTCTTCCATTCACTCCAAATTCCAATAATTCTATGGGTAATTTTATTTGAGAATAAGCTACCTGAAAAGTATATATCTTTTTTTTTTTTTTTTTTCGGTACGCGGGCCTCTCACTGTTGTGGCCTCTCCCGTTGTGGAGTACAGGCTCCAGACGTGCAGGCCCAGTGGCCATGGCTCACGGGCCCAGCTGCTCCGCGGCATGTGAGATCTTCCCGGACCGGGGCACGAACCCGTGTCCCCTGCATCGGCAGGCGGACTCTCAAACACTGCGCCACCAGGGAAGCCCAAAGTATATATCTTTTATAATAAAAATCACTGATCGATACGTTGTAAAACATCTTTATAGGAACCAAAATTTTTAAAGGGTTGATTAAAAAAACAACACACTTTAATGTGAGAAAAGTGAAATTTTGTAATAGAGAACTGATATGTAAAAAATATGTCCTTGTTATATCAAGATTTTCTAATTTTTAAAAGTCCCTCATACATTAGAAACCTTTAGCAAATAAAACTTTACTTATTTAATAATTAAAATTTATTCTACTTAGGAAAGTAAAATAAATAACAAAAATCCTTAGTAAGTAAAAAAAAAAAAAAAAGTGCTTCAAAAAAAATGACCTCAAGATGAAAAAAATTATTCTGGTATGACAAAGTATTTTGTTTAAAAAGGGATTATGGTAACATTTTAAGTATAATTAAGATAGATAAAAACAAAGGTATTAGCATCGAGCTGTGAACTTTTTTGGAGAGGGTGGGGTAGAGAAGGATTCAGCAAGACTGTACTACTTTCGAGTTTCCAGTCACATCCCACTCAGCCTGAAGACAGGGTAGAAGCAGCAATAGTCCCACATGTGGAATGGCACAGAATAGGACTGCCCTACATAGAGAACCAGTGTGAACGTGGAAATCATGGCCAGCACATTGCTACTATTTTTACATATGAGACTTGCTTCCCTGTCTTAGCAATTCTTCACTATCAATGCCTGTACAAAGAATCCTAAAGTAAAGTGGAAAGCAAGGGTGTAAGAGGAGGTTGTAAACAGATCATTCGTAAAAAGTGGGCCGCAATGAAACGATCAAGATTGTTGGCAAGAAAAAGTACCTAAGAGCTGTTGAGATACGGAGTTTATAACCATCTTCCTTACAGATCCAAGCTTCCCTATCAGCACTTACAATTTAGTGAGGAAGGAAACCATTTAAAAAATAATAGTGTTGAGTATAGTGATAGAAATACTAAGGGCACATATGGCAAGGACACGAATCTAAAGACATCTGGGGCAATGTAGTTTAGAAAATGGATTGTCATTGGAGACTTTAGTTTTTAGAAGTTCAATTTGTGCTAAACCAATTGATTTGAATGTATCATGATTTTTCTATCTCCTGGATCTTTTTTTTTCTCCCACATCTCTGAGTCCAATTTTCTTAAAATTATGATCTCTGCTCATCAACCATGCTTTATGTAATCATTCTGATATTAACGGCAGAAAGGCAGTTAAGAACTTACTTTATGAACTCTCTTAGATAAGCTAAATTCATAACCTCTTATGTGACCTTGATGATGCAGGTTGTTGCTTCTTTTGCCACTGTGTGTGTAGCTCCTAGTAAAAATTATGAATATATTCATGAATGAGTCTATAAATCAATTAACATTGGAATTTTAGAGCTGGAATTTTCATTAGCTTAATTTTGAAAAGATTCAGCAAAGTAAAGTGATGCCAGGAGAGTGGAGCAAAGAGACACCCAAGGTCACAGAGGGAGTTGGAGGAAGTGATTTAATTAAAAGCTAAGGCTCAGAACTAACTGAGATTTAGGGTAGTAGGCATGTACAAGTTTTCTTGGAATGATGCTTTAACCCAAGGACATTAGACAAGAGAAAGATCAGTTGGGAGTTATTTTTTATCTTTAGTACCTACTACCATATTATGCAGGCAGCTTACTGGCAAACCCTTTCATAAATATGGCCAGTGGCTGTCTTTCATTGGCACAGTCATCTTCTAGCCATGGTTCTTAACACTTGAGCATTTAGAAATAGTGAAGGCATTTTATTTAATCTCAGCGATTGGAGTCTGCTACTGGCATTTGGTGAATGGGAGCCAGGAATTCTACATGTCCTACAATCCCTGGGATACTTCAGCCCCTGGAAGAAGCATACCATCCAACGTGCCAATAGTATTCATTTTGAAAAATCTTTTTAAGAGTTTTTTTTCACTTTTCTAACATTTTTCAATAATTTTTATTTTAGTTGCTATATTTTTTCCTTTATGACATATATTTTATGTCATAGTTCTATAAATATTACCCCAACATTAAATCTACAGTATATGTTTTGTAAAGCTCCATTTTTATGAATTAGTTTTTTTCAATGTAGATATACTGCATATTTCTAAGATAAATGTACAAAAAGCAAAATTAAGAATAAATGTAATCTTTCATCCCAATATTCACACTATTAAAGTTTTGATGCTTCTCTTTTCAGGCATGTATGTTTATGTCTATATATTTTAAAAATGTAATCAAATTGCATATATTCCTTATAATATTAATGTGTTTTTGTTAACTACAACACAAATCAAGAATATTTTTCCAAGGCATAAAATAGTTTTAATGAAATTATTTTAGGTGGCTGTATAGAATTCCATCACGTAAATATACCACATTTTTTTCATGTTATAAATGAAGTTAAGAAGTACATAATTGTATCTAGGTTACTGAGCTTGCCCCATGTTACATCCTAAGGGTAAATTCTAGAAGTAAACTTTCTACCTCAGGTGATATTTCACAGTGATTTAATTGGCATGGGTTTTTGTGTCCTCAAAGGGAGGACAATCCCTATCTACCCAAAATGGACTTTGTATGAGTGAGAAAACAACTTTAGCTGTGCTATAAGCAACTAAGATTTAAGAATATTCTATTTTTACCACAGTGTAACTTAGCTCATCTTGACTCATAAAACCTCTGTATTACGGCTTTCCTGTCATATTATCCTTTAGAAAATTGACATAAATTTAGCAAAGACATAAAATGTAGAGAGCCCTACCAGTATTGAAAATGTTAATGATTTTGTATAGTTGCTTAGATTTATCCTATTCATCTTACATTTAGGGTAAACTGATCAAAATTTCTGGGGCTTTTACTTGATTCAAGACAATTAGTCTCCTAACTGCTTACTGATTGCCCTGGACACTTATAAAGTTACCACTGATTTATGGAACAAGACTTTAAAAAATATAATATGCCCTTTTAAGGAAAGAGCAACTCTACTTACATATAAACTTTTCAGATGTTTTTCTGTTTGAAATGGTATCGCAACAGTTTGTCATGAATAATTTACACAGGCTGATTTACGGAGAGTATTTTCTGTGGAAAACATAAGTGAGCATTTAAATTCCAACACAGTATTTTCCTAATACCTGTATTGTATGATATTGAAAATAGCCTTATGAGATTACTCCAGCTATGTACTGGATCTATATCTTTACCTGGATGACCTAAAAGTCAGAATCCATCTCTTCATCTTACCGCTTTCATTTCGTTCCCTCCCAGCCGCACTCTTCTCCATTATTAGGAAGCGAAATATTGTTTACAGTGCCTACCTTCCGAGAAACATTTAAGTAATCATAAATTCACTTATTCCTTTCACTCCCTAAATAAAATTGGTTCTAAAGTTCTGTTGATCCTTCTCCATAATCTCTCTAGTAATTACTTTTTTAAAAAAATAATTTTTATTGGAGTATAGTTGGTTTACAATGTTACATTAGTTTCTGCTGTACAGCAAAGTGAATCAGTTATACGTATACATATATCTACTCTTTTTTAGATTCTATTCCCATATAGGTCATTATAGAGTACTGAGTAGAGTTCCCTGTGCTATACAGTAGGTTCTTATTAGTTATCTATTTTATATATAGTAGTGTGTATATCAATCCCAATCTCCCAATTTATCTGTCCCCCACCTTCCCCCTTGGGAACCATAAGTTTGTTTTCTACATCTGTGACTCTATTTCTGTTTTGTCTACTAATTACTTTAGTAAAAGCTGTTCATATCTCTTATTTGGATTGTAGAAACAGATCATCTTGATTCTCCTACTGGATTCATCCTGCACATTTCTGCCACAATACTCACATCATTACATCTTTTTTTCTGTTTAAAACCCCCTCAGATATCATTGCCTTTTGGATAAAGACTCTACAGTTTTAGGTGATCTGTATCTTGTAATCTGTGTGGTCAGGATTAATTCCTGCCACTCTTCTGTCTCTCACACTCAGGTTTCAGTCTCACCCTGCTTTGTGCTAATCTTCCAATATATATGCTTGTTCACATCTCCACACTTTTGTCTCTTCCCTCTGCACAGATGCTCTTCTCTCCTTGTTTGGCAAAAGTTATCCTCCTCCTTCAAGATCCTGCTCGCTGTACCTGTGCTATGTTACCACAAAATTCCTTTAGACACTATAGGTTCCTTTCTTGTCGAGACTCCCAGGGTACCTTTCCCATACCTCCATTACGTCACTTAAAGGATTAAAATTAACTTTTACAATCTACTTTACTCTTTCCTATTATGACTTTTGGAGAGCAGGGTATAAATATCATTCATCCTTGTACCCTCAGGACTAATCAATAAGAAGCCTTCAAAAAAAATTAAATATTGTATTCTCTTACACATGTTTTTCATAAGTAGTTTTTGCTGGTTGCTGTAATAGGAGACTGACAACTGGAAATCTTAGTTGAGAGAGAAGAGATTTCCTTTGGGAGATAAGTACTTTCGTGTATTTTGACTGAAAGTTGTTGTAAAAAGAATTCTGAAAAGTCTGCTGGAATTTAAGGATGAATACCTATGGTTGGGTATAGTTCAGATAATTTTCCATGATACAGAAGCCATATGGAATTCGGGCCTCAGCTCATATGTTTTATTTAAGAATATATTGTGTATTTCAAAAGTGAGTTTCAATATTAGCTTCTTGGGCAGGTACAGGAGATCTTGAAGCCATAAAATTTTTGACAACAATCTGAAGGGTACAGATGGAATGGGAGATTCTGGCTAAGAGAATACTAGAAGCACCAGACAGCCATGATTTCCCATGTGAACTAATCTAAAACGGAGGATAAAATAATGAAAGCTCCATGAATACATGACAGCACAAAAGTTCATTGTAATAGGATAGACTTGGAGGGGACAATGAAATTCATATTTAAATTGTGTCAACTGTAGTGGTAGTGCATCTCTGGAGGATTTTGGTATGAGGTCTTCAGGCTAATTGAGGATTACTATGATCAAAATTAACCTTGAAAATCCCTTATAAAGATGCTACCTTGGAGCTCAACATGCGATCTCTCAGTATTTTCAGCCAAGCTAATATTCTCACATTAGGCTACATTGCTCTTTCTTCACTTGAATGCTGGTTAAAGAATTTGATCTTCATTAGGGATCATTTTGCATGAAAAAAAAATGTATACTAACAGAATGAGAAAAACATATTAATTTGATATGGATCAAGAGAAGAGCTGAGTTGTGCCTCCAATTTTACACTCATAATGGCACATATACTCATTGAATAGAATGGTGGGCTGAATTTCCTTTACCACTTAAATTGTTTTTCTTTCCATCTTTAAGTAAAATATGCATTTTATGACTTCCATTATATGTACAATGTGATGACTTTATTATTCAAGTCCATACTGTAATCTCTTTGCTGATATAGCAAAGGCCATGATGTCAAACCTTTGTAAAATGCATTCTGCCCCTTAACGAGAGCTTGCTGTTTCAAAAACTCTTGACCGTGAGGGAGCAGGGCTGGGGACATGTCCTCTAATTCAAGCCAAGAGCCAATATGAAAACACGAGTTCAATAACATCATCTTGGAATAGAAAAAGGACACTTTAATTATTTTAATATTTTTAATGAGTACTTTTTTGCTATCTGGAAATCACAAAATTTTTTGTATCAAATTAACCAATGGCATTCAATTTTTAAAAAGAGATAAACCTACTACTTCAAAGAAAATCACAGCTGGCCTTTAATAATAATCTTGTGTGTAATATGATCCATGCTTGAGGGTAATTTATTACTGTGTTTTCTCCAATTTAATTTTAATTCACATTCAGAGGATTTTTACCTAGTACCACTTTCAGTAATTATTTAATTCTTATTTCCACTAGGCAATTATTTTTGTTCTTTTAATAATACACTCACTAGAAGAGGAGCAGATGAAAGAAAAATGGAGAATCATTATTCTTTTAATACTTTATAATTTTAAAGCATGAACATATTCCTAATTTACGGAATTAAAGCAGGAACCATGTGGAAAGCTAGGTTATGCATTAATATATATATATAATATGATTATTATCACTCAAACTTTTATTAAAAATATTAAGTATTTGAATTCAGTGTGTTCTTTGTTGACAGTATGCTGATAATATGACTGATGCCTTTAAAAAGAATTTCATATAAACAAATCAAATAATCCTTGAGAATTGATGACACGTGAAGTCATCAAAAAGAGGTGATTATCAGTTCTAGTTCAATCCTCGTGGTTATTTGAAAGAGCTAAAATCTAAGGTTATGAGGTCATAGAAGTCACAATGAGACAGAAGGAAATGACCATGATTTAGCCTGGACAGCTGTTGACAGGGATCTTTCTGAAGAAACAATATATTTCAGAAAAATTTGAGAAAGTGATAATGTTAGGGGCTCTATAAAATCAAAAGCATTTTTAAAAGATTTCGGGTAGGAGCTGGAGCTTGTTTTCGACGTGTTATCTAATGTAGATGTGACGCAGTGAGGTGTAGTAGTCATATGAACGTGTAATTACATATATTTGCTGCTTTAAGTCATAAGTAGATTTTGGAGATTTTGCTCTGGAGTCTTCTGTTTATCCTCATGACCTATGCCAATACTCTCTGCATGAGGTCAAGAAGAGGACAACGGCATGGGTGGGGAAAGATGAGAGGGAAGGGGTAGAGAGGAAGATCCACAGTACGTCTGTTTGGCTTCATAGGATTTCAATGTGATATCCTATGTGTCTAATCAAGTAATGGAATTTATTCACTTTTATTTAATTGGAACTAACCTAGCCCCCACAAAATTAACAAATGACTTAAAATGACTATCATAATGAAGATGACACAAATAAAATAAACATGAGCAGCCAAGAAAATGGCAGAGGAGCAGTGCTTTCATGCCCTGAACAAGTCTTTCTGCTACAATGCATGCTGAAACAATGCCTGACAAGTGAGCAAAAACAAGTTTAAAGTATCAAGACTCTTTGAAATATGGATTTGTATCAATTATTATAAACACCGAGCCTCATCTCCTGTGTATATTTTATGTTGTACATATTGTACAATGATGGATGTATCATTTTCATATATTACCATCATGACTACTAAATATAGAAATAAACTAGATTTAGAACCTGTTGTTGAAATTTATTTATCCAAAAATATTAAACAGTGTTTTTGAAAAACATGAAACATATAATTAAAAGGCTCAAAAGAAAATATATAATTAGAGCTCATAATATTATTTTCATTTAGAAAAAGAAATGTGTTGATAATTAGAAAATAGAAATAAAATAATTAATATTTTGTAATATAATATATAATAACATCAATATATTAATTATAACAATTAGTAACGTAGTTTAATAATATGTTAAAAATTATTTCATTTTTAGATTGCTTTATATTTTGTATATTTTTGTAAGCTATATAATACAGTTATAAATTAATATGTAATTCATAGAGGAATAAAATAATAGAATGTGTATATTGGGGTGGTGTTCAAAAAGTCTTTTATTGCTAAGCATTTAAATATGTTTGGAATCTTTTCTTAAAAGATAAATATCGTAATTTATGGGTCCATTGGTAGAAGAAACCAAAATGGGCAAGAGAATACATAACAATGCCAAGATAAATGGTGAAACCAGAGTGTCATGCTTTCATTTCTGGACTTGAATATGCCATTACTTGTGCCTGAAACACTTGCCTTACCCCATCCTCCACCTCATCTCCTGGGTAATTCCATATACATCCTTCAGGTTTCAACTCCAATGTTACTTTTTCATATTTCAACCTAAGTGTCACTTCCTCAAAGCAACCTTAAACTTGTTTATCCCTAACATCTTTACAAAAACACGTCCTCCTAGCTGAGACTGAGTGCAATTTTTGTAATCCCTGGATCTGTGTTACTTGCTGTACCGTATGGGAAGTACTGAACTGTATGGCAATCATTCACATTTTTTAGCTCTCCTCCCAGTGCTTTAAAATCGTACATCTTTTTTCCATTATGCTGTTCTCCTGACATAGTACAGTGCCTGATATATAGTATATCTCCAGTAAATTTATATTGAATGAAGAGACAGGAGGCACTACAAGACTTCTCTACTGGATTTCCACAAGCCCACCAGACCCCTACCACCACCAACTACTTTGTCTTAATTGAACAAAGTCTTAATTTGTCACCCATCCCCTTGTCTTGTCTTAATTGAAGGTACATTAACTGCTGTGGAAATAATCTATCACTGATGCACCAGTGAAAGCAAAGACAACTATTAAATTAGTAAGTAAAAAGGACACTGCTACTGGCTTAAAACCTTGCACACAAATATGATTTCCTCCTAGCTTAGATTAGATAGGAAACAGTGCTAGGAAGTAGTAGAACTTGGAGGAAATAAAATCTTGTTAGAGGAAATGTGATGTTTAGACACTTTCTCTGTTGCCCCCACTAAGCAAGGAAAAGTGGGATGAGAAATAGGAGCTTTAGAAGAGTGAACGTCATGTGCTCTGTGTTCCACCTATAGGAGCAGACTCAGAATTGCATCCTTAAAGAAGGCTGGGCACCAGAAGTGGTCCTGTCATGTTTGTGTGCTGGCTGTGAATTTAGAAGAGATGTTAATATTCCCACAAATCCAGGGCAGACACACAGGTGAGCTGGAGCTAGGATCTGCTCAGCAGGGAAAGGAGGCGTGCAACGGATGGATGGGTTGGATGCTAAGGATACATTTATATGGACTTCCTATACCAGCTTCCTGATACAACTGACTTTGGGACGGTTCCATCTAGAAATTGGAAGCTGGACCAGGAAAGGGATAAAGGAAACACCTACAAGTAGAAGAAGTTTGAATCTTGGAAGAGGTTGACCGATGAACGAACTTTACATTGAATCCAGAAATTATTTAGTTGGACTGACTGCCTGATAAGACCCAGATTATATGTTTGAAACCAAGGTGAAGTGGGGGCTTGTAAATACATGCTACATGCCTGACTGTTGAGAATTTACTTGGCAATCGTAATATGAAGGTTTTGTCAGTGAGACGACCCAACTAGCTCTGACATGGAGCAATTATCACCATATCATTTTAAAGAAAACTAAGTCATTATTAAATAACTCAATTTGATAAGTTCTTGGATTTGAAAACAGCAGATAATTTAGAATTCCTCAATGCTCACACACACACACACACACACACACACACACACACACACACACACACATTACCTCAGCCTTTTAAGATACTCTCATATATAGGTGATAATATACTTTCTGGGAAAAATTTTATGACTTCAAATAATGTTGCATTTAAGATTTTTGGTTGGGGGGAAGACCTGATTCTCAAGCTACACATAATTCTGTTCATATCAAAGATACCTGAGGCAGAAAAGTGCTTTTATACCTGAAAATTGGTACTTAGGTTACCCACAAGTCAAAATGGTGTAAAAATTAGGAAGCTTGGTATACTTCCATCTTCAGCCAGCCGTTCCTATTGAAGCAATGAGGAAATAATAAAATGCACATTAAAAGTGTGTGAGGAGGGCTTCCCTGGTGGCGCAGTGGTTGAGAGTCCGCCTGCCGAGGCAGGGGACACGGATTCGTGCCCCGGTCTGGGAAGATCCCACATGCCGCAGAGCGGCTGGGCCCGTGAGCCATGGCCGCTGAGCCTGCGCGTCTGGAGCCTGTGCTCTGCAACGGGAGAAGCCACAACAGTGAGAGGCCCGTGTACCGAAAAAAAAAAAAAAAAAAAAAAAAAAAGTGTGTGAAGAGCACCTTAAAGGTTTTATTTCATTTTGATTATCAAACTTAGAAGTCTAATATTGAGCCATTTGAAGCCTGTAAGTGAAGATTAAAGCATTCTCACATGCTATCTACAGGTGTGCCATAGTGAATTATGATCCTCGCATAACCCATGGAATGAAAACGTAAGTAACAAACTGTTAATCAGTGCAATGGCACAGAAGATCAATCTTTGATTCTTATATTCACAAACCCTGTTTATTTGGTCACATTAGAGAGCAGGCTGGGTGTTGGAATGGATTCCTAGAAATGATGGATGTAATTGTCAAAACTGCCAAGGTCAATGTATAATGTTCATAAAAGAACCAACCCAATTCAAGCACCTTCCATTTATCATTCATGCAATTTGACCCCCAGTTCTCTTTATAATAACATACAAAGGAGGAACAACTGCTGTGTTCATTTCAATGGAATCTTGTGCACTTTTCACTATCATTCAGATCACAGCTTTTCTCAGACTGGGATCATTTGTACATAACTTTCCCTTCTCTGAGGGTGTTGGAACTATTAGCTGAAATATGGATTTAATAGAGAAAAAAACTGATTAATGAATCTGTATGTGATTGTTATGTTGCTATGTAGAATGTTTTGATTTTCTAAATCAGAATCTGATTCTTCATCTACTTTTAAAATACATTTCTCAACTTTGACATTGACAGAATTTCGTTGAAAATTATTCTGATACCAGTATTTTACAGATAGGGTTTTCTCATGAAATTTACAAATGCTATGGTTTTGGGTATATTTAAATTGAAAAAAATACTCAAATGTGTATTGCAGATACTGCCAATTGAGAAAAAATAAGGAATTTTCACTTATTTTGCTCAAGCAACTGATCTTCAATTATAATTAATTCATGAACACTCTATCATAGATGCTTTCAGTTAAAATTATACATATTATTAATTCTATAATCTTATCAAAGCAGCTATTGAAATTCCTGACTCTTTCTTGGTCTTTAGATTTGTGTATTTGCAACACTTGTCTAAAAATGGGTTCATACTTGATACTAGTAGTAGAATGTAAGTTCCAGGTGGGTAGCGCCTGTTCTTGTCTCTGAGATTCCTGGAAGAATGAGTATATTGTAGAGGCTCAGTAACTGTTTACTCTAAAAAAGAAAGAAGGAAGGAAGAAGGGGGGGAGGGGGGAAAGAGGGAAAAAAGAAAAATTTTAAAAAGATAAACAGAAAAGTAAAATGTATATTTATATCCAAATATGTAGTTATTAAAGCTATTTTAGGGGTATTACCAAAATTACAAATAATTCATTATGAGATTATTACCAATGAGACTACATTACTCAGTGTTTCTAAAATTAAAATACTTTATTGCCTAAATTAGAATAGATATCACTTAAAAAGAAGAAATGAAATATTAGGGAAAATGCAACTAACATGTCAAAAAGAAGCAATCACAACTAAAATGGTATCAGATAACTTTGAAGAATACCTTAGTGGTTCTCTTTATAACCTGAGGATAAACATATTTCTTAAAGTATACTTTTAAAAATACAAATAAGAAAAAGAGATCCCCAAACCCAAGTACTAGATAAACTTATTTTCCAATAACTTATAGTGTATACTTACATGCAAACATTACAAATATTCATCAGATAGCCTCAATGCCAAGATGGGTCTTGCACTCTGTGAGATACTCAGAAAAGCAGAGGGCAAGGCCCATCCTTACTGAACACAGCTCCAGCAAGCAGAGAGATAATGAGAAATAGCAGTAAAGTGTGATAACTGCCGTCATGAGCCAATACAGGAAACATATAACCAAAGGCAACAGCAACAATTTTCAAAAATTTAACATTAATAAACTATTGAAACTGGAAAAAAAAAAAGGGATTCATGATTTTACTGGGTTTTTCCTTTTTCCCTCTTCCAAAAGAGAACAAATGCCCTGCTTCATTGGCTGACATGATCATAAGATGTAACAGCTCTGCTCTGTATTACTGACTCTTATTTCTCCCATTTATGAAACAGAGGTTTAAAATCCTTTTGAAGGTCAAATATTTGATATCTCTGTGTATACTGTCAAGTATACTGCACAAATGTTAGTCATTACTCTTACAGTTATCTCTGGCAGATACTTGACATGTGGTTAATGTGGAATTCTCATAATAGAAACCTTGAAAATATCTGTACAGCACGATTTTTATTTTGCACTGGTTTTAGTCATTATTATTTATACATGTTTTTTGAGGGACATTTACATTTTAAAAAGAAAAAACACTAAAAAGGGGACAATTATAAGACTACAGTCATAATAATTTTATTAAGGTGAATTAAATATTCAAAGCCTAAACTATATCAATCCCAGAAATTTTCTTAGAAATTCTACAATGCTGCAGATACATCTGAAATGGCTGTACGACTATTGCTTAAGTTAGTGTTAACTTTAATCATAAAGCCTGAAGATACAGTGATATTTCCATATGGTAAAATAATGAAATAGAATTTTCGGTGCCACTTGCTCTTACCAGAAATAATCATAAATTCTTAAAATGTATTTTATGTTAAATTTGTTTTGATCCCTCATGTTTGGGATGGAATATTTATCTATATCTATCTATCTATCTATCCATGTATGTACCTACCTATTTAGTTATTTTCATGCTCCAAAGCTCCTGTATGAAATCACTGACTTATGTTCATAGCACAATTATCTTTTAGTTTTATTTTGTCTGTTCTGAGTCAGAAAATAGAGTCATATTCGTGCTAGCATTTTACACCCACCTCATGTCAGACAATGATGCATGTATTACTGTAGAAATCCGATATACAAATACAAAGAGAGGTGGAGACCAGGGAGAAGATAGTAAGTTTGAAAGTCTATTCCCTAACACTATGTGAAGAGCTCAGCACTCGTTGTGAAATCAGAGTGATCGCACTCAGCTCCATGTCAGATCTCTACTGCAATATGAGACTTCAAGAAAAAGAAAGTTAACCACTTCAAGCAAATAAAAACTCCCAGGAAAATTAACATTATTGGTGATTTTAAGTCACTAAGAAATATAAACAAAATTGAAGTTTAATATATACAAATAATTTTTTTTCAGTCAGTAATAACACCCAAAGAACCAAAAAAAAAAAAAAAGAACCATAAAATGAAAACAGGAATTTCTTAGTCTCAAGAAATAATACCACTGAGATTATTAATTTTATGAACCCAAAAAGAATTCTTCTTGTAACTCTATTATACAGTAATTTTTAATATGTTACTTACATTTGGAATGAGTAACAGATTACATTGATTTTGCCAATAGTGTTATTCTACTTGAAATCTCTTTAGATTATGTATTTTTAATAAAATATTAGAAATATATTTCATGGACTAATTTGTGCTTTAGGTGAGATCATTCTTCTTTTATCCATAGTAATACCTAGTTTAACTCTCTCTTCATAATATTGAACTTCTATAACACAATTTTATCCTTTTCCCTGCCACAAACTCTATGATATAGTTTAACTGTATTCATATATTATGTGCCTCCAAAGAGTAGAGTTCCAATAGTTGGTGAAATAACATGTTTGACAAAATTCTAGGAAAGGGAACCATAAAGTAGAAGAATAATTTCTTTCTTTTCTGACTCTGGGTCAATGGATTTGGATGCATTTAAATATATACATATTTTTGCAGACTGTA
Source organism: Aethalodelphis obliquidens (assembly GCF_003676395.1). Taxonomy (NCBI): domain Eukaryota; kingdom Metazoa; phylum Chordata; class Mammalia; order Artiodactyla; family Delphinidae; genus Aethalodelphis; species Aethalodelphis obliquidens. The sequence goes on along the minus strand of NW_020838025.1, from coordinate 7,843,320 downwards.
AGTTTGTAAATGTATATCTATATTTATATGGTTTTACCTAAAACATGTATATTGTGTAATCATTTTATTAATCCACAGTTTTGCATTTATGCAGAATTTGATGAGGGACTACCTTATCTGTACTCAATTTGATATAAAGCCAACAAAATCTCTGTCAGTATTCATTTTAATTAATTCAATAATAATAACTGCTGGGGGCTTTATTCTCTCCATTCCCTGTTGGCAACCTGAAAGGCAGTTCTCACTCTAACTCAGCTCCCAAGGCGCCATCGGCAAGAGATTGTCACCTTGCTGTGGATTGTGACCTCTGACCCTGCCACTTTCTTCCTGTAACTGTACTACCTTTGCACATTTAATGAACTTTGTACATAGTTAAAAGATGTCAGCACAGAGAAATGGTAGGTCCTGCTGTGAAAAGTTCCATTGTTTCTATACATCTAATTGACTTTCCACATTATAGAAGATAAGGAAAAAAATCAATAAAATTACTTAGTCCAATGCAGTCTTTACTATTAATATGCTAAACACACTGCATTCAAGGCATTGACACCTGAACACCGCTAGAAGTATCAAAATGACTTCTCATTAATAACCATTATATTAATCACTGTTGCCCAGAACTAGAATCTGACTGCGAAATCCCCTGGTGGAAATTGCTATAATCTTTCAAACTACAGGAATGAATATTTCTCAGCATAATTACTACTGTCATCTTATTGAAAAATATCCCATTAGCTGGCAGCTTTTAGTTACGTAAATCGAGTTGATTAATTTTTAATTTCCAGCATTTATATGACATTGCACAAGTTAAGATCTTGGATAATTTAAATGGTTAGCTGAGCAATTATTAAAATAACAGAGCAATTCAAACATTCATTTACTTACTAGAAGTGCCATACATCATTAACTCCCGATTAAAATAAAGTTTGGGAAATTGCAAGTGCTGAATTGATCACTGAGATATGTATTTCAGGGTGTTATATAAAATTATTCATGTCATGTAGGATGCCTCAGCTGTAATGTTAAAGCTCCAGCGTAAATGTTTCAAAGCAAGGTAATCTAAATTATACCGGCAATATGGCATTCCAGCCGTGTGCTCAAGTACACGTTTGTGCTTCTCGGCAGACAATTTAAATGGTCTATAACATTACAATTTTTAGCTACCCCAGTACCTCTTTTATTTAAAACAAACAAAAGTTTCAGTGCTTATGAGTGAAGAATGAGTTCTCAGTCTGAGCTGTGCATCTTACGTTTTTTATTGACTTGTTTGAATCTTCATATTAACTGTGACTTCTTAGGTAACCTTTAGTTTCTCTATCTGTAACTGGGAAAATAATTGACTTAGCTCATAAAGCTGTACTGTGGGTAACATGACGCTAGGAATATAGAGTGGCTAAATAGTGTATGGGATATATTAAGGAATAAATAATGTTCCTCATAATGTTTCATATCATAATCCCTCAATATGTTGCCATTGTATGAAGGTAAAAGTTTTATGTATAAAAATAAATGTCCTTTTGATTCTTAATATCTCTACATTACTCTTTGTAAATTAAAAACAAACCCAAAAACACCCATGTAGTTAGTTTTCAGCTAAGCTACCTGTCAATTCTCACGGTTTAAGTAAATGGAATAAAGATTCAAAAGTGGGCGATTAGATATAAGAAACCGCATGTTGTCACCGTTGATAAGTAGTTACTCCCAAGCCCCATTGGCACCACCGACAAACTTGAAGGAAAAATTAAGTCCAATGTATCGCAGTATTACAAAATTGAAAATTTTTACTTTGAGATGTTTTCTGCAAATTTGTGTAATTAATTCAAAAGCATTGACAGTGTTTATAGTCAACCAGTTCAGAGGGAATTGGCAGGAGACAGTCATTTAGCACATTTTATTTTCTAAAAATCAGTATAAATTTACTAAAACTTATATACGAATATTTAATAAGCTTTTGTAAAATAAACTCTGACAAAGGTCAAGATGTGGTCTTCATAGTCTTTCCTCTAAAAATATTTATAGCTCTGTTGGAGAATAAAGATCAATAATTGCAACGTGCTGTGACCAGTGCTAAAATATGTACAAAATTAGCATCTGAAGTAGTTAGGAAGGAAGTTCTTCACTGGGTTTAGAGGGGTTTTAGAATCCTTAGGTCAGGGCCAGTTGACTGGGCCTTGAAGGATAAGAATTTACTAGAGCAGTGTTTAGGAAAAAAGCAGTCCAGGAAGAAGAAGCATGGTGTATAAATGAATAGAGTAATAAGAGTGCATATGGTCGTGTGCCTAGTCCCTGGAAAATTGTAGGTGCTCAAAAAATATTTGTTGAATGAATCCATCAATGAATAAATCACTTAATGAAAGAAAGTGGAGAAAGGTCCTGGAAGGGATAAAAAGGGATTTTAAGAAGGGAAGGTAAACACCTTTGTCTTTATAATTTTGCCTATTTTTGTCTACATTTTGGTGATGTTTTTTTTCTATTTCACAAGTTCTGTTTCACTCTTTGGATTCTTTCACAAATGTCATCCATAAGTGCTTCCTGAGTCCATCCCTCTTTTAATCCCCTGATGTTTAATTTATTTCTGATATTCATTTATGTGTGGTCCTGTGTGTCCAGGTGTACCCTTCAACCCTCCCTGGCCTTGCTCTATCTTAGGGTTGTGCAGTGTGGTTCCTAGGCTCCCTATAAATTACTTCTTGGTTGAGTTCAGCCAAGGGGTGACACTGGAGAGATTAGAGGGCAAGAAGATGAGAGAAACCTGAGCATGTCTCCCCCTTGCCTTTGCAGGAGTTATACCTTCACATGATTCCATATCCTCCCAGGTAGGCTTATCATGCTTCTATCTTCCATGTGGTGATTCGAACCAGGACTCCAATATACCGTTTCCTCCAGTTGTGTCCTTGAGAAGATTTTGAGATTATTTTTTGAGATTTAAATATAAAATACATACTATCTAGTTCGATTATCATACATAAGATGAAAGTGAAGGTAAGAAGTATTAAATTACTGGGCTTCCCTGGTGGTGCAGTGATTAAGAATCCACCTGCCAATGCATGGGACATGGGTTCGAGCCCTGGTCTGGGAAGATCCCACATGCTGCGGAGCAACTAAGCCCATGCACCAAAATTATCGAGCCCGCATGCCACAACTACTGAAGCCTGTATGCCTAGAGCCCGTGCTCTGCAACAAGAGAAGCCACTGCAATGAGAAGCCTGTGCACTGCAACAGAGTAGCCCCCGCTCGCTGCAACTAGAGAAAGCCCGTGAGCAGTAACGAAGACCCAACACAGCCAAAAATAAATTAATTAATTAAAAAAAAGAAATATTAAATTAGTTTAGCAAAGTTTTATGTCTTGATAGAGATTAAAACCGAGTAAACCCAGTTCTTTGATTTCCCATGCAGTGTTCTTTTGACAGTACTACAGTGTTACCTCATTGAATGTATCTGACAAAGAAATTACGTGTTACAACTAATTAGTGTCAGAAGACAAAAAAAAAAAAAAAAAAAAAGTTGGGGAATATGGAACAAAAGAAACATTGTGCCAGAAAGGAATGTTTTTGACTTCACATACCAGAAAACTAACATGGATTAAACAAACAGGGATTTTTTTTCTCACATGTGAACCAATCAGAGGTAGGCAATTACTGCCTTTGGCTCAGTTGCTCCACTACATGGTGATAGCATCTCAGTGATTCTCTTGTTGCTTTCTCCGTGGAACGTGTAATTTTGGGTATTACGTCCATGTTCAAAGAGTGAAGAAGGGGATAAGGGCCTCCTAAGTCAAGTGGATCCATTTTTATCTTGAAAGCAAAAGCTTTCCTAGAATTCTCAGTGGACTTCATTTAAATCTTATTAAATCTTAACTAAAAGTATGTCACATAACCACACAGTTACAATGGAGGCTGAGAACATCAATCTTTAGATTTTCCATCCTCCTTAGTGGAGGCTGCAGCTAAGAAGTAGATTGAGAGTGGGTGATGAATTCACTAGCCGGCGGAAGAAAAAGGGCGCCATTTTAACTGCAAATGGCTGAGCAAATGCCAGCTTTGAGAGAGGTAAATGGTGTTGTTGACCAAACATTGATCTTAAGAAAATAACTGGGCTAGTGTCCTGGTTTGGGACAATTGACGCTGAAAAGCATTGGACAAAATACAAGTTAGCAGAGATATTTTCATATGTGGAAACTGAGGCTTAGAGAAGGTGAATAAATTGTCCAAGTTAATGCAGCTGGTAAATGGCATTTCCAGTTTTCAGGACTACCTTTGTTTAAACTCCAGTGCCTTCAAGCTTTCTACTATCCTGTATAGCCATGATATGATATGTTAGCTGCTACTAAGGGATTCCCAAGGCTCAAATATGCGTACAACCAATTCATAGACTTTTTTTTTCATAGACTTTTTATCATTCCCCCACCCCTATAGGCCTCACGATGACTTTTGTACTTCAAAGCTGTTCTTTACATTTTAAAAAAATATTATGTCATTTCTATGAAGTGTTTATAGAAAGTAAAATAATAAGAGTTTAGTTTTCCCTAAGACCCAGATCTTTTAGGAATGATACTGTGTTGTACATACCACAAAAAATAGATTTTAATCATAGAGCAAATCTCAAGGTAGTTTAATAATAACATAGTCTGTGTTCATACCTTGGGTCACTTTACCCTTTAGAGATATTTTTGCACTGAATTGGTATCGTTTATGCCTTATAAATGCACTGTACATAATTCTGATGAATACTAAGTACTTCTGCAATGAAACAGTATAGTAGATGTAACTAATATTTTGCTCATTCTGCTTAGTTAAAAGTACACAAATATCCCATTTTCATTCAACTTTATGTCCTCTATAGCATACAGTCTGATATCTAACCCAGAACAGAGGCTTGCTTACCCCTCCTCAAATGGATTCTTTCTCCATCCGCTTGATATTTTGTTTCCCACGCACCTCCCTGTTAACCACCAGTGCATGCTTCCTAGGTACGTCTCTCCCATCAATACAGTACATTTTTAGAGGCAAGTTAAATAAACTTTATTTTAAAAGCATTGAAAGTTTAAATTGTAAGAAATTATAATCTCTATCAATTTAACATTCTTTGATTAATACTGTCTACTGCATTTATTATGGAAAGTTGACTCTCCCATTTTTGCCTGAATGCCTGAAGTGAGAAGTACGTTGACTTTTCTATCTGTAGGTGTTTTCGATTTCAGATTAAAAATAGAATTACCATATGACCAAATCAGCTGGTAAACTGAGATACTTCTAAATGAAAGAGGGTATAGGACTTATCTCTTAGAAATGGGTGGAGGTTGGATACAGGTGCAGGCATTCAATTGAATAGAACAATTCTGTTATACGCTTTGGGGAAAGGTGGGGGAGACACACTTGATTTCAGAGATTCTTCTCCCAGAGTCGGGGGAAAGGTAAGGGCTCAACTGTTCAATGTATGAGTCATCCAGACCTTATTCCTGTTCTCAGGCAAATCCTGTTTCCTAGTCTAGAGGCTCCTGGGGATTTTGCAGATTTGAGCTTCCTCCTTGGCTGGATTCCCTTCAGACATTGCCTAGGCTGTGGTCTTAACTGTCCTGTAGGTGGCTTTCTCCATGTGCTTTATGACATCCAGGTTGTTTGTCATTAGAAGTATTAATGTTTTCTTTCTTTTTACTATTAACTATTATGATATTAATATGGGTATCAGAAGGGAGAGTGGAGAAAAAAGCATGTGGCGGGTCTGTCCCTTTTATAGGTAGTTTTCGTGACATTTTTCTGATATGGCTCAGTTTTCTGGTTTTCATGCCACTGTGGAGCTGCCGTTTGAAGAGACCATACTCTCAGACCTCAGCTTATGTTCACTTCAATCTCTAATAAGCAAGGAGGCACTACAGTTCTTTAGAGGACTATCTCAAACAATATAAAATAAAGGGTGGTGAACAATTAGCAGCTGCATTTCTAGCGCTTAAAGTGCAAGGTAGAGAAGCCAGAAAGAAGCAGGATCGTGAAGGATTATTTCTGCCAGTTCGAGGAACCGATGCTTTACACAGAAGGCCTACAGGCATTGTTGAAGGTCTGAAAACAAAACTGACCGTTTCACACAAGGTCTCATTTTATCATTCCATTAAATGGACAAACAAACAAAAAAAGAAGCAATGAAAAATAAAATGGGAATGTGAAAATGTGGTCTCAGATCATAGAGATATAGTACATTATACAACATATTTCTTCTTATTTCCTAGCTGATTCTAAAACAAAAAGGACTTTAGCTGCTTCAGAAAAGATGGTATGTAATAAAGCTACAGAAGAAGGAAGTAAGGACCATGGAATGGAGTAAATAAAAATGCTATTCACTGTGGTATTATTTGGGTAGAGAATAGACTGGGTTTTGAGCAATTAGTAAACAAAAGAAGGCACAGCCTTCCCAATAAGAAAGAAAGTAGCATGCTAGTTACTTAGGGAAGCTAGTGTATATTTTAAGTTTTTTTCTGATTCTTAATTTTAAATTACTCCAATGTCAGCAAATTTCTCATCTGTGAATTGATAATTATGGAAGAAATATAATAGGGTTTGGAGGAAAGAAAAGGGATTTTGGAGTGAGATAAATTTGGACTCAGCACTGCCATGTGTGAACTCTACTATCCTTAGGAAACTCTCAAAGTCTAAATTTTTCATCTTTACCTTGAAGTGGTTTAACTATATACCGTGCATCTGACACATAGGGCTCCATACAGGTTAAAGGCTAAGTTTTTAAAAGCTGAAGTACACCACCACCACCATCACTCCCCTACCCCTCTCCACAACCTCAAACTGACTTATATTTTTTCTCTTTTGATCAAAATCTGTATTCTATTTCCTTGACTGTAGATGATCATATTAGATTGGTGGGTTAAGGATACAGAGAAGGACTCCTTGAGCCTTCTTGCTGAGAAGTGGGGTAGCCGTAATTCTTGTGTCAGTGTTCACAAATGCCACCATGGTAGCATATCATTCCTATGTGCCATATTTAAAAATCTTGCTATAGCTTAAGACAATAGTAAAACAGAAAGAAAAGTATCAATCGAAACTGCCCGTTTTTACAAACACATATGTCTTAAGCACACTGCCTTGATTTATATTCATAGATATTGCTTCTCTAGAACACAGAAAGAAGGACTAATGACTTTTTCAAGGCACCCTTGAAAATAATTATTCCCATGTCCTCTTTCTGCCCTTTTTCTCCTTGGTGGTCCTCAGACATTCTTTTTCTTTAACAGCACCAGAAGTAGTAGGGGGTAAGAAGAAGGGGTAGACAAGGCGATTTTGTGTACAGTTATAGATATGGCCTTTTGTAGTTTAATTTTTGAAACTGCAGCCTTTGGTTCTTTGAATCTATTTACACAGATGTTGGGAAAGACAGCTTGTAACCATCTACCACTGGCCTTGTGGTCACCTTTGCCTTAAAGCAGTCTCTGGGAGGTACATTCAAAATGATTGTATTAGACACCCATTTCTAAGATACCATGTTTTTATTCCACGTTGTCCATTTGGAATGTAACCTAACCCATATTTTTTAGACAAGCCATGTTTACTTAGTATTATATGATTAGTTCATTTGGAGACCTATGGTTTTCTCATGCTAGTATCAGTAGTCTATACAATATATATAGGGCAAGCGAACACATACCCTATTATGCTACTTAAACGAAGATCTCAAAAATGTTGGAATTGAGTTTTGACATAATGTCAACAATTAACTGTAAAGAGAAAATAAATCTCACCTGATTTTTAGGTTTCAAACTTTGATATTAAGGAAAACATTTTCAGGAGGTCATATTGAATAAAATACAAACTGAACTATACAAATATATGAAAACGTATCATAATCACTCAGCAATATCATTAAAATTATCAGGAGATTTTGTTTTCTTTTCATCTCATTAGTTACCATTATGAGGATACAATGAATACACTTTAATCTTGTGTTTAAAATCTTGCTTTCTCATGTTTTATTGTTGTTAATATAGAACTAAATAGGTTGGTCCTTCCTGGTTCTTCCTTTCAGGAATGTTTTCTGTTCCTTCAGATTTTGCAGGTACACATGTCCTGCTGCTATGGCAAATGCTTCATCTCACCAGGAGTTTTTACCTGGCCAGGTGTCATGGCTGCCAAGCTGAGAGAAGGACGCTAAGTCAAACTGTCAGGGAGATGTGTGTGGTGCGGTTTCCACCCACCAAATCAGAGATGTTACATATATGATGGCACAGAGGAGGCTGCCTCGTGACTAGGCAGTTTCTCTACTTTAGCAAACTCTGATCATGCTCACTAACTGGTCATATGGACCTCCTGCTGCAATGCCTAATAACTGCAGCTCAGATGCTGACATCTTTTCTCACCTTTTTACCAGGAAGGAAGCATTGTCTTTGATTGTCCATCAGGACTAATCCTTTCTCAGCATGATACTTGTTAGCATAATTGCAGAGAAAGAACCAAATAAGTGCATTAGGAGCTGTTCCTTTTAAAAAGATATACAGTTGCCCCTCAGTTTCCGTGGGGGATGGGTTCCAGGACCTCCCTGCAAATACCCAAATTTGCCAATGCTCAGGTCCCTTATGCAACATGGCATAGTATTTGCATATAACCTATGTACATCCTCCTATATACTTGAAATCATCTGTAGATTACTTATAATACCTAATAATGTAAATGCTATGTAAATCATTGCTCGGCATGGCAAATTCAACTTTTGCTTTATGGAAGTTTCTGGAATTAAAAAAAATATATTTTCAATTTGCAGTTGGTTGAATCTGCAGGTGTGAACCAACGGATATGGAGGGCTGACTGTATGTAATTTGCATGAAAAAGGCACTGTATATATTTCACTAATTCTTGTAGTTAAGATTTCTTCTGGTTATCATATTTTTCAACCTTTATATGTTCATTAATTTTATGTATTTAGAAACCCTACTCAACTCCAAGAAACCTTCAGAATAATCTCTATTAACATTACCATAATCCAGAGAAGTTTCTAGCTAATATTTTTAAAGATTCTTAGATCCAGGAGAACATGAATTATGAACAATTCCAGTTACCTTTGGAACACATTTGGTCATACAATTGAGTTGAAAATGAAGAATGGAAGAATGGAAGGACTTAGTTTTGAGATCTCTTTCCAAAAGAGTTATAAAGTCACTAAAATCCTTTTTATTCAATCTTCAGAGAATAAACTGAGAGAAAAAAATATATTCGTCCATAAAGGGATTATGCTGGCAGCATAGAGAGTAAGATAAAATGAGCAGCAAATATATGCTTGAATAAGTATAATTTCTATTTACTAGAATAATGATATACTTGAACTTTTAAAAAACAGAAAAGATTCAAAATTGTTTTTTAACAAAAGGGAAAGAAAACATAATTGGTATCCCTGTTTAAAGAAAATGTACCTTAAAAAATTTAATGTTAATGTTCAAGGTAAAAAACAAATATTGATCGAGAGGATTGTAGAAATGGAGAGTCAACATATATTATACATTTATCCATGTATTTTTTTGGTCAACCTATAATGCTATTTAGTTTTTTTGTTTCTGCACAAAGTTCAGAAGCAGACACAATGTCAGGACAGTGATTGAAGTTGTGTGGGACTTTGTTTGACCCAACTCGTAAGTAAAGTCAAAACAAAAAACTTAAAAAAGAGGATTTTAAAAGCTGGAATTAGTGCTCGGGGCACATCTTGACACGTGTCAAAAATATGTTTAAGAGTCTCTGAATATTACTGAAGTGAAAATTTTCTGCTTCCTTTCTACATGCCAATAAAAATGTGGTAGTATCTTTTGGTAATATTACTCTTGCCAAAGTTTTGTTGTTATTGTTAAATAATATTGCTTGGCTCTTGATGTTGGAAGACACATTTCATGGTCATAATTTAAAACAACCTTATTCTGAAGAGGGGAAATCGTGATACAAACATTCTGTTGTTAATCTTGCACAGTGTTTATCATTTAGCATGGTGGCCATGACACCAGACAGTAAAAATCCCAAGGAGGTTCTGGTTTAATCCTATCATCTTAACATCAAAAAACAAGAAAATTCACATTTGTTTATCCCAAGTTAAGTAAGTTTTATTGAAGTTAAAATAGTCTTAAAATTTAAGGTTAGATTTCATGAGGTTTACCTTCCCTTTAATAATGAAAAGCAACTAGAAATCAAATGGTTTTTATATAACCCATTTCAAACATGTTTTATGATATAACATTAATTTGGGATATTGGGGGATTTACCCAAAACCCAGATTGAATTGCTATGTGCAGTCTCACTTTTCTGCTCAGTACACTGTAGTCTGTGATGTCCTTTTTGCTTAATTTTATAAGAGAATTATTAACCAGTTTCATTTCCCCAAATATTTCTAGGAATCCCTGATAGGTTTATATATGCCTCAGTCAGGAAATCTGGCCCTGGACCACTGCCCACTTATCTGCATGTCATTTATTTCTATGTTTAGACCAAATTTCCCCAGGAAACTACTGCATGAGTCCTCCCCATTTAGGTATGCAAGACCAGGATCTAACGTTAGTCTCTGAGATGGCGTGAGGGATTTTCAGGAAAGATAACAACAAGTTGGACACTAGAGACTGTGTCCTTCTTTGTTTAGACCTTATTTGTAATCATTTCGTAGTTTGCCTTCTTACAAATGAGAGACCCAGAGAGAAGAAAAATGTCTCCTCTCACTCTAGGCTAAGTCATTTCACAAGACCCAGATACCAGTCTCGTTATTGGCCTTATATGTATAGGTTCTCCATGTGTGACCTCTCATATGCAAATGTTGCAGGACCCATACATGCATACAGTCATAAAAAACAATAGTAATTTGTAAAGATAAATCCACACTCAAAAATGAAGGATTTCAAAACAGGAGACAATTTGTGGACATGCTGACTTGTTTATAATTCTGACAAACTTTGATATTAGTATACAAAGTACTTTTTCTTGATGCCCATTGAACTGGCTGTCTACAGTCAGGTTTTTTTCCTTGTTAGGTTTTTTTTGTTTGTTTGTTTTAATCATCTCGTAACCAAATGTTCTGCTAGGTTAGATTTTTCCAGGATAGGGTGTTTGAAGAGTCAACTTCTCTTGCAAAATAGAACTACTTTTAGGCTTTGAAATCCGTTCAACTAAGGTCAAAGATCCCAAGGCTAATCATTAGAGTTCAAGCTCAAATTCTGATGATGTCTTCCCCAGACAAGTGGCTCTATGTAGGCAGATGTTTTCAAGTTTGTGATCTATTGGTAGAGAGACTGCTCATAAAGTATGAGCAGTAGATGTGTTTCTCCTTTTCTGTGACAATCCTGGGAGTGAGTTAGGAAGGTCATGACCTTGTCTCTATTATGAGAATAAATATTTCTCCATCTTTCCTTGGCTGTCTATATCCAGATGGAATCAGACTAAATATATGAAAGGTATTTCAGTGCATATTAGATCTTACAAAATTTCTTTCTCTGCTGTAATTGTTAATTTTATGTGTCAAATTGGCTAGGTCACGGTGCCTAGATATTTGGTCAAACATTATTTGAGAGGTTTCTGTGAAAGTATTTATTAAGATGAGGTTAACATTTAAATCAATAAACTATGAGTTAAGCAGACGATCTTTCATAATGGTGGGTAGACCTCATCCAATCAGTTGAGGGCCTGGACAGAAAAAGACTGACTTCCCTAGAAGAAGAGGGAATTCTGCCAGAAGTCTGCCTTTGGGCTTGAAATGCAACACTTTCCTGGGTTTCCAGCCTGCTGGCCCACCCTGCAGATTTTGAACCTGCCAAATCTCCACCGTCATGTGAGCCAAATCCTTAATAAATCTCTCTCTTTTGATATATATATATATACACACACACACACACACACACACACACACACACACATATATCTTGTTTGTTCTGTTTCTCTGGAGAACCCTGATTAATATTACTGCCAAAGCTTTTATCATTTCTACTCTTTTAAAAAATCCCTTGATATTCTCCCCCTCCAGCTTTATTGAGATATAATTGAAACATAACATTGTACAAGTTAAAGGTGTACAATGTGAAGATTTAATACTTGCGTATACTACAAAATGATTACCACAGTAAGGTTACTTAACACATTCATCACCTCACATGGTAGTTAACCATCTTTCGGGGGTCAGGTGCAGTGAGAGCATTTAAGATCTATTCTCTCAGTAAGTTTCAAGCATAAAATACAGTATTGTTAACTATGGTCACCATGCTGTACCTTAGATCCTCAGAACTTACTCATCTTAAAACTGGGAGTTTGTACCCTTTGACCAAATCTCCCCATTTCCCCAAACCCCCAGCCTCTGGGAACCACCATTCTACCCTCTATTTCTGTGAGTGGCTTTTTTAAGATTCTACATATAGATGAGAAAATACGGGATTTGTTCTTTCTCTGTCTGACTGATTTCACTTAGCTCAGTACCCTTAAGGTCCATCCATATTGTTACAAATGGCAGGATTTCCTTCTCTTTATGGCTGAATAGTATTCCATTATATACATACACACACACACACACATACACACACCATATTTTCTTTATCAGGAAATTACTGTCAATGGACACTTAGGCTGTTCATTTACCATCAACAGATACTTAGGTTGTTTCCATATGTTGGCTATTATGAATAATGCTGCAGTGAACATTGGGATATAGATATCACTTCAAGGTAGTGGTTTCATTTCCTTTAGATATATATGCAGAAATGTAACTTTTAGAACATACGCTAGCTCTATTTTTAATATTTGAGGGACCTCCATACTCTTTTCCGTAGTGACTGTACCAGTTTACATTCCCGTATCATTTCTACTCTTCATCTGAGACCTCAGTCTCCTGTGAAAAATCTTTACGACTCTTTCTATAGGAAAGCTCTCTTTGTTCCATGTTCCAATCCTAACTTTTTACATCTCTAGTAAGATTGAAAAGCATAGAGGAGAAGAAGAAAGAAATAATCAATTTAATTGTAACTGGAAAGAATATGAGCTTAGTGTTTGTAAAAGTCTCAGTTGTTTTAAGGTAGATCTGTGTAAAAACCCTTAATTTATTTCTCCTTGCTAATGAATTAAGTCTTATTGTCTCTAGAGACGCAAGTAATAAATCAATATGGCACATTAGCTCTTTCACAGTCCTATGTAATTAATTAAGGAAGAACTGAAATGACTATTTTTTACACTAAGAAATAAAATATTTTCAGCTTACTTTTTTCATTCCATTTAAATGTTCAACAGTCTGTTTTAGATCAACTGAAGTGGAAAAATGCTTGGACCTTGAAAAGAAGAATATTTTAAAAATTAAAGTTTGAGCAGTGTCCGTCTTTGACAACAAAGCTGATCATTTTAACTGTATAAGTTTAGTTATAAATGAAGTGTGTGCAAATGGAAATCTTGTTGCTCACATTGTACATACTGACTTCAATGGGGAGGTTGGTAAACTAGATCATCCACTGAATGATAACTACAACTTTAATGCAAATAGTACATGAGAGAATTTTTAAAACAGAACATGTGGACACTTTGGATGGTCATCCAATTGTACAGTTTCTTTTGTGTATATGTATATCTGTGTAATTTTAGAGATTTATAGAGATTAAATAAGGGCCAAGCAATTTGAAGGAAAGCAGAATTTCTTTGAAATGATAAAGAATAAGATTAATTTTTAAATGAATTTTTAGTTAAACAGGAAAACTGGATAAGGATTTCCCCTATTTCAGCAAAAAGATGTAGAGCCCTTTGCAGACAGAAAGTGCTCTCTCTGAGTGACCTAGTGTTGGCCTTTACTGCAGGAATAGATTTGTTTTGGTAGACTGCTGTAGCCAGCTACCTGCAGAGAGAAGGGAATCCTACTAGAGAGAATTCTTAATACAGTAGTTAAATATTGTTTCATTTGGGTGAAGCTTTCCCATATGGTATTCTCTTATATTCAGCATAATTTATAGGCTTTTAATTTAAAAACCCTTTATTTCAGAACAAATAAAAATAATTTAAACATTAACAAGAAAATTGTATATCCTCCATGGAAGAGTTTTAGCTTATTCAAATCAAGTCCACTCTGGAATGGCCAAGAACAAGATGTAAAATGAATGAGAAAAGAAAATACAGCAGAATGTACCAGATGTTTTCATGTGTTGGCTGTACATATATCTTTCTTTGTTAGCTTTTAGTTGCAGATTGAGTGCAGTGTACATAATTTTATACACAATAGACGGCCATGCATCATGTATTCACATATGGATATCAAGATTTACTGAAATAGAGAGATAGGAAAACACATGACATATATGCTGAATTCTGTATATGCAAGTGTGAATTATATAGTTAGATGCTCTCTTCAAGGGGTTTCTTATCACTATCTCACTGGGTAGTGTAAGGATTAATTAGTTAAAGTTTGTAGGCTCTTTGATGCTAGAAAACACTCTGCAAGTACTGAACATTATCAAAGTAATTCGAGAGTGAGGCATAAGTGATTTGCAATCTCATCAGCCCTTTGAAATGTGTGTCTAGCCTGACTCACAGTTTTCTCTTACAGTGTTTTATGGATTGGAAAGTTCTTATCAGATTTTTTTGTTTTTGTTTTTTTTGCGGGCCTCTCACTGTTGTGGCCTCTCCCTTTGTGGAGCACAGGCTCCGGACGCGCAGGCCCAGCGGCCATGGCTCACAGGCCCAGCCTCTCCGCGGCATGTGGGATCTTCCCGGACAGGGGCACGAACCCGTGTCCCCTGCATCGGCAGGCAGACTCTCAATCACTGTGCCACCAGGGAAGCCCCTTATCAGATTTTTAAGATGATACATGTTCCACTGAAATCATACTAATCTGCACAACCAAACTTTTTTCTATGTATTTTCAAGCTAGATATGTTTCTAAACCTAATTTAATAAAGAATGATTTTGACATCCATTGTAACTAATCTACTACCTTTGATTGACTAAGCTGTAGTTTTCTTAATTAGTGCAACTAAAGTCTAGTTAATTTGCATGAAGGTAGCTGTTCCCATCTTTTATACATTAAAAGACAGTTAGACAAGTATTCATTGTTTCCATAAAGCTTATATAGATTTTATTAGCATGTTTCAATCATTTCTCATTGTAATAATGTCAGTTCTGAAATGTTATTTATCTCTTTTAAGAATATATATTGTAGATAGTTAAACATGAGCATGATGTCCTTTATTCAGAAGTCAAATTCCACACATATTCTTCTCTGTCCTCATACTCTGTGATTGTATATGGATAATGTGTCAAGAACAGTGATGTGCTGGTTATATATTTGATCGTATATTTATAAAAAGTTTAATAAAGTACCACATTTTCCATACTTTTCTTGTCTTATTTTTTTTTATTGGAATATAGTTGCTTTACACTGTTGTGTCAGTTTCTGTTGTACAGCAAAGTGAATCAGCCATACGTATAGATATATCCCCTCTTTTTTGGATTTCCTTCCCATTTAGGTCATCACAGAGTACCGAGTAGAGTTCCCTGTGCTATACAGTAGGTTCTCATTAGCTATCTATTTTATACGTAGAAATCATACTTCCTTTTTTGAATCCCTTAGAGGTGGCAAGGAGGGAGGCAGGGAATTTTGTAGGCAACGTAAGTATGTAACAAGGTGATTCCAAGTTAAACTGAATATTGTTCCTTATGATATTATTTTGTTTTTGAGTGAAATTTGAAAAAAATAATATACTAAATAAAATAAGAAATACCTATTTAACTCCCACCAGAAATGATCACTATTAACGCATACCCTGTTCCATTTATATTACACTCCCTTATAATTGGAGTACACCTCAGGTTCATTTCCTTTTCTCCCTGTACAGAGGTGCAATTATTATGAGCCTGATGTTTACCTTTATGATTGTAAAGTTTCATTAGAATATATATGTTTATATATAACACTTACTAGTGTACTGTGAGTTTTTTTTTTCTTTTTTCAGTACGCGGGCCTCTCACCGCTGCGGCCTCTTCCGCTGTGGAGCACAGGCTCCGGACGCGCAGGCTCAGCTGCCATGGCTCACGGGCCCAGCCGCTCCGCGGCACGTGGGATCCTCCCAGACCGGGGCACGAACCCGCGTCCCCTGCACCGGCAGGCGGACTCTCAACCACTGCGCCACCAGGGAAGCCCTACTGTGAGTTTTTAATATTCATGTGAATATTATTTTTTCCCACTTATTCTTGTTGAAAGTTACCCACATTGATACTATAGATCCCAGTCTGCTGTATTCTGTCATGTTCCATAATGTATTTATCCAAATGCTATAATGAAAACCCTTCTCTATACTTTAGGTACACATGTGTAAGAGTTTCTAATGAATATATAGAAGGGGAATAACTGGGTTGCAGTGTGTGCACAGTTTCAATCCTGGGGAGACCAGACATCCTCATTTGTTCCCATGAGTGCCACTCTACTATTCTTGTCCATACATCCTGATCGATTTAGCATCTGTCCTGAATTTTTCTTTTTAATGAAGTATTATAATCAATTGAATTGATTAAAAACTAGCATGGATTTGTTAAATGTCCATTTTGTCTAATACCTCCAGCTTTAGTCATGGCTGTACAAAAATGTGAGACAAATGAAATGTTAAGAGTTTAATGTCAATAGGGGGTTAAATCTGAAAATTGACTTTATTTTCCTGACCCACTTCAAACAAAACATGGCTAGTACCTCCCTTTCAAGGGTAGCATGCAGTGTTGATGATTGATAAAACAATATGCAGTGGGTCAGCAGTGGCTAGGGACAGCTAACTCCTTCCAATCTTGCATGATGGTGGGGTAAGCGTTGGACACGATTTTTCATCCTGTCCACTTAAATGAAACTGGCAGGCCACCATATGTTGAGGTTGGAGAAAACAAAGGAACTAAGAGCTTAGGTATGTGACTAATGTGCAGAGAATAGAAGCTGAGCACACAGAGAGTGGTTACTTGGTCCTGCTAGAGTGGTTTTGTCATCCCTCAGACACCTCCAGCTATGTATTTATTGATCACTTACTTTGAAATAATGCTTCAGCAGTGAGCTTATAAAAATGTGTTTAATTAAAAAGTAAGTACTGAATTTCCCTCTCAAGAAAGATTATGGCATCCATAAAACCTGTACAATATATCCATTGGTGTTTTCTATCCACTATTGGGCTCATAAAGGTTAACACTGATCTCTTGAAATACAAATCTGAGTACAAAATATTAGCTGGTATTTCAAAAGTTAACAATTACACTAAGAAAACTGCCTGAAGATGTCCTTTTCATATGTTTCATTTGTGAATTTGGAGAAAGTATGCAAGCATACCAGTCTGAGAAGCATGGCTTTTCATTTAGATCAAATTACTGCTTTCTTATTTAAATTGTATTCATTTTTTATTCCAGATCTTTTCAGTACTTAACGAAATATGCAGCAAGAGCTGTTAATATGTTAGCTCCATTAGCAGCAGAGAAAAATCACAAACAGTTGAATAATGCCATTTAGATGTTTCATGTAGTAAATTAGATCTAAATATGGTTCAATCGAGCATCCAATTAATGGAACCAAGATAAAGCTTTTGGAAGTTTATTCTGCTAGAAATTAAACATTTGGCAATGTTATGAATGTTTTATAAAATTCAGTTAAAAAGCTAAGCGCTGATGATAACTTTTGGTGGTGACAACACCTTTGGAATCAACTTTGGAAAAGATTGCAGATAATTTTATTAAAAATCAATAATCAACTTTATTATGAGAAGTACATTTTTCAGAAAATAACCAAATATAATTATGACTAACAAACTGCTTTAAGTATATAAATATTTCCCAGAATAATTATACTGTTTGCTCTTTTTATTTATTTATTTATGGCTGTATTGGGTCTTTGTTGCTTCGCGCGGACCTTCTCTAGTTGCAGCGAGCGGGAGCTACTCTTCTTTGCAGTGCATGGAGTTATCACTGCGGGGGCTTCTCTTGTTGTGGAGCACAGGCTCTAGGGGCGCAGGCTTCAGTAGTTGTGGCTCACAGGCTCTAGAGTGCAGGCTCAGTAGTTGTGGTGCACAGGCTTAGTTGCTCCACAGCATGTGGGATCTTCCCAGACCAGGGCTCGAACTAGTGTCCCTTGTATTGGCAGGTGCATTCTTAACCACTGCACCACCAGGGAAGTCCCCTTGCTATTTTTAATGTGTAAATAAGAAATATAAATAAGTTATTTTTCCATTTTGCTTCAATTACAGTTTAAAAATTTTTGAAGAATTTCATTTTTGAAAACAATTTTGAACAGAACTATTTATAGGTCCATCAATGTAATAAAAAACAATTTGTCAGTCAGTAAATAAGTATACTAAATATTACATAATTTTATATGTTTTAGTATACTGTTTTACTTTTAAAAAGTCACAGTTTGATAATATAATTTATAAGTCACCCTAACCTTACTGGATATCATTGAATTACTCTGTGGATTGGTACAACAAATTTATTCCTTGTCAACAGTTGGTATTACTACTTTAAAGTTGCCAAGCAAATGAATGAAAATTGGAACTTCATGTGATTTTAAGTTGCATCTCTTTAGTTACTAATGCATTAGAGCATCTTTTCATTTGTAGTGGTCATTAAATTTTCCTCTTTTTATATACCCTCTTTTTTCTATTAGGTTAGATTGTTTATCTTTTTTTCTTGTTTATTTGTAAGAGTTACTTTGATATTTTTTGATATTATTACTTTTTCCATGTATATTTTAATAGTGCTTTTCTGAAGTTTCATAGACATCAAAGGTAAATTTTGGAACATGATCTGAAGGTTTCTAAAAAGCCAACTCAGAAATCATTCTGAGGCTATAATGCTAACTCTAAATGAATTAAAGTACTTTTGCCATTTCAGCAAAATATATTTTAAAATATTCATTAAAAAACTCTAAAGCACTAAATTCTATCCTTTTAATAGAGGATACGTTTAACTAGCTTTCAAAAAATCCCCTACCCTTACAGAAATAACCTACTTGTTAATGTTAATTATGTAGCTCCTGGATGGTCTACTAAATATTTCACAATTGTCTTTTTGGTAATAAATAACCTCTCAACATGCTGTTAAAAATACAGGTTCTTCAAGTCCCATTTCAGAACACAGAGTCAGAATTTCCAAGGAAAATACCTAGAACTCTGGATTTTTAAAAAGACCCAAGTCATTCTTATTTGGGGAAATTTTGGGAAACTGTGCTCTGACACACTAGCGAAAACAGCAAAAGCAGTGGAAAGCAAGTTAGAGTCAGAAAAGAAAACCTTATCTTCATCCCACCACCCCACCTTCCCAAATCTTCTGCCTTCATTTCCTTTCTCCATCTTGGTAAATAATGCTCCATCTATCCAGCATTTCACAAGGGTCAGAAATCTGTAGGTTTGCAATTTAGCAAAGAATAAGAAAACTATTTCTGAACATTTTCCTTGGGTACATAAAATTTCAGGCTACATACTCATATGTCAGTTAATGCTTATTTCTTGCTGTAAAATAGCAGTATTTAACAAAAATGTTTAACCACTGTGGCAAAATAACCTCTGTAAAAGTTCCACTGCCATTAAAATTATATTGAAAACTTGGAGACTGGCATTTTGAATTTCGTGTATTCATGAACTATGGGATAGCAGCTTGAGACGACAGAGACTATAATGAGAAGAGTTCTTATCTTTCTTAACTTCTAAATTGTTTTGTGTTAAAGTAGATGTGCAGGAATTGGATGAACAGGTAGTTCACTGAAGCAGTAGTTAAAGTTGTGAAAGCTTTGGTGACATTGCCCGTGGTAAGATCGCCACAGGAAATTTAGACCTTGGCTCAGCCGGGAGATTTTGAAGAAAGGATATTTCTAATTCTTCACTGATTCTTCTTTTTTTTATTTTTTAACATCTTTATTGGAGTATAATTGCTTTACAATGGTGTGTTAGTTTCTGCTGTATAATAAAGTGAATCAGCTGTATGTGTACATATATCCCCATGTCCCCTCGCTCTTGGGCCTCCCTCCCTTCATCCCTATCCCACTCGTCTAGGTGATCACAAAGCACCGAGCTGATCTCCCTTTGCTATGCAGCTGCTTCCCACTAGCTTTCTGTTTTACATTTGCTGGTGTATTTATGTCAATGCCACTCTCTCACTTTGTCCCAGCTTACCCTTCTCCCTCCCCATGTCCTTAAGTCCATTCTCTACGACTGCATCTTTATTCCTGTCCTGTCCCTAGGTTCATCAGAACCATTTTATTTTTTAGATTCCAAATATATGTGTTAGCATATGGTATTTGTTTTTCTCTTTCTGACTTACTTCACCCTGTATGACAGACTCGAGGTCCATCAACCTCACTACAAATAACTCAATTTCGTTTCTTTTTATGGCTGAGTAATATTCCACTGTATATATGTGCCACATCTTCTTTATCCATTCATCTGTCAGTGGACACTTAGATTGCTTCCGTGTCCTGGCTATTGTAAATAGTGCTGCAGTGAACATTGTGGTGCATGTCTCTTTTTGAATTATGGTTTTCTCAGGGTATATGCCCAGTAGTGAGATTGCTGGGTAATACGGTGGTTCTATTTTTAGTTTTTTAAGGAAACTCCATACTGTTCTCCATAGAGTCTGTGTCAATTAAAATTCCCACCAACAGTGCAAGAGGGTTCCCTTTTCTACACACCTCTCCAGCATTTATTGTTTGTAGATTTTTTGTTGATGGCCATTCTGACCAGTGTGAGGTGATACCTCATTGTGGTTTTGATTTGCATTTCTCTAATCATTAGTGATATTGAACACCCTTTCACGTGTTTATTGGTAATCTGTATATCTTATTTGGAGAAATGTTTATTTAGGTCTTCCGCCCATTTTTAGATTGGGTTTTTTGTTTTTTTGATACTGAGCTACATGAGGTGCTTGTATAATTTGGAGATTAATCCTTTGTGAGTTGCTTCGTTAGCCAATATTTTCTCCCATTCTGAGAGTTGTCTTTTCATCTGGTTTATGGTTTTCTTTGCTGTGCAAAAGCTTTTAAGTTTCATTAGATCCCATTTGTTTATTTTTGTTTTTATTTCCATTTCTTTAGGATGTGGGTCAAAAAGGATCTTGCTGTGATTTATGTCATAGAGTATTTTGCCTATGTTTTCCTCTAAGAGTTTTATAGTGTTTGGCCTTACATTTAGGTCTTTAATCCATTTTGAGTTTATTTTTGTGTGTGGTTTTAGGGAGTGTTCTAATTCAGTCTTTTACACGTAGCAGTCCAGTTTTCCCAGCACCACTTATTAAAGAGGCTGTCTTTTCTCCATTGTATATTCTTGCCTCCTTTATCAAAAATAAGGTGACCATATGTGCATGGGTTTATCTTTGGGCTTTCTATCCTGTTCCTTGATCTGTATTTCTGTTTTTTGCCATTATCATACTGTCTTGATTACTGTAGCTTTGTAGTATAGTCTGAAGTCAGGGAGTCTGATTCCTCCAGCTCCATTTTTCTTTCTCAAGATTGCTTTGGCTATTTGTGGTGTTTTGTATTTCCATACAAACTGAAATTTTTTGTTCTAGTTCTGTGAAAAATGCCATTCATAATTTGATAGAGATTGCATTGAATCTGTAGATTACTTTGGCTAGTATAGTCACTTTCACAATGTTGATTCTTCCAATCCAAGAATGTGGCATATCTCTCCATCTGTTTGTATCATCTTTAATTTCTTTCATCAGTGTCTTATCGTTTCCTGCATACAGGTCTTTTGTCTCCTTAGGAAGGTTTATTCCTAGGTATTTTATTCTTTTTGTTGCAATGGTAAATGGGAGTGTTTCCTTAATTTCTCTTTCAGATTTTTCGTCATTAGTGTATAGGAATGCGCGAGATTTCTGTGCATTAATTTTGTATCCTGCTACTTTACCAAATTCATTGATTAGCTCTAGTAGCTTTCTGGTAGCATCTTTAGGATTCTCTATGTATAGTATGTCATCTGCAAACAGTGACAGTTTTACTTCTTCTTTTCCGATTTGGATTCCTTTTATTTCTTTTTCTTCTCTGATTGCCATGGATAAAACTTCCAAAAGTATTTTGAATAATAGTGGTGAGGGTGGTCAACCTTGTCTTCTTCCTTATCTTAGAGGAAATGGTTTCAGTTTTTCACCATTGAGAACTACGTTGGCAGTGGGTTTGTCACATATGGCCTTTATTATGTTGAGGTAGGTTCCCACTCTGCCTACTTTCTGGAGAGTTTTTATCATAAATCGTTGTTGAATTTTGCTGAAAGCTTTCTCTGCATCTATTGAAATGATCATATGGTTTTTATCCTTCAATTTGTTAATATGGTGTATCATATTGATTGATTTGCATATATTGAAGAATCCTTGCATTCCTGGGATAAATCCCACTTGAGCATGGTGTATGATCCTTTTTATATGTTGTTGGATTCTGTTTGCTAGTATTTTGTTGAGGATTTTTGCATCTATATTCATCAGTGATATTGGCTTGTAGTTTTCTTTCTTTTGACCTCATTGTCTGGTTTTGGTATATGGGTGATTGTGGCCTTGTAGAATGAGTTTGGGAGTGTTCCTCCCAGTACTATATTTTGGGAGAGTTTGAGAAGGATTGGTGTTAGCTGTTCTCTAAATGTTGGATGGAATTCACCTGTGAAGCCATGGGTCCTGGGCTTTTGTTTGTTGGAAGATTTTTAATCACAGTTTCAATTTCAGTGCTTGTGATTGTTCTGTTCATATGTTCTTTTTCTTCCTGCAATAGTCTTGGGAGGTTGTACTTTCCTAAGAATTTGTCCATTTCTCCCAGGTTGTCCATTTTATTGACATATAGTTGCCTGTAGTAGTCTCTCATGATCCTTTGTATTTCTGCAGTGTCAGTTGTTACTTCTCCTTTATCATTTCTAATTCTGTTGATTTGTCTTCTCCCTTTCTTTCTTGAAGAGTCTGCCTAATGGTTTATCAATTTTGTTTGTCTTCTCATAGAAACAGCTTTTAGTTTTATTGATCTTTGCTACTGTTTCCTTCATTTCTTTTTCATTCATTTCAAAGATTTCATAAAGAAATCTTTATGATTTCTTTCCTTCTGCTAACTTTGGGTTTTGTTTTGTTCTTCTTTCTCTAATTGCTTTAGGTGTAAGGTTAGGTTGTTTATTTTTCTTGTTTCTTGAGTTTGGATTGTATTGCCATAAACTTCCCTCTTAGAACTGCTTTTGCTGCATCCCATAGGTTTTGGGTTGTTGTGTTTTCATTGTCATTTGTGTCTAGGTATTTTTTGATTTCCTCTTGGATTTCTTCAGTGATCTCTTGGTTATTTAGTAGTGTGTTGTTTAGGCTCAATGGGTTTGTATTTTTTACAGATTTTTTCCTGTAATTGATATCTAGTCTCATAGCACTGTGGTTGGAAAAGATACTTGATATGATTTCAATTTTCTTAAATTTACCAAGGCTTGATTTGTGACCCAAGATATGATCTGTCCTGGAGAATGTTCCATGAGCACTGGAGAAGAAAGTGTATTCTGTTGTTTTGGGATGGAATGTCCTATAAATATCAATTAAGTCTATGTGGTCTAATGTGTCTTTTAAAGCCTGTGTTTCCTTCTTTGTTTTTATTTTGGATGATCTGTCCATTGGTGAAAGTGGGGTGTTAAAGTCCCCTACTATTACTGTGTTACTGTCGATGTCCCCTTTTATGGCTGTTAGCATTTGCCTTATGTATTGGGGAGCTCCTATGTTGAGTGCATAAATATTTACAATTGTTATATCTTCTTCTTGGATTGATCCCTTGATCATTATGTAGTGTCCTTCTTTGTCTCTTGTAAAAGTCTTTATTTTAAAGTCTATTTTGTCTGATATGAGAATTGCTACTTCAGCTTTCTTTTGATTTCCATTTGCATGGAATATCTTTTCCATCCCCTCACTTTAAGGCTATACCTGTCCCTAGGTCTGAAGTGGATCTCTTGTAGACAGCATATATATGGGTCTTGTTTTTGTATCCATTCAGCCAGTCTGTGTCTTTTGGATGGAGCATTTAATCCATTTACATTTAAGGTAATGATCAATATGTATGTTCCTATTAAATTTTTCTTAATTGTTTAGGGTTTGTTATTATAGGTCTTTTCCTTCTCTTTTGTTTCCTGCCTAGAGAAGTTCCTTTAGCATTTGTTGTAAAGCTGTTTTGGTGTTGCTGAATCTCTTAACATTTTCTTCTCTGTAAAGGTTTTAATTTCCCCGTCAAATCTGAATGAGATCCTTGCTGGGTAGAGTAATCTTGGTTGTAGTTTTTTCCCTTTTATCACTTTAAATATGTCCTGGCAGTCCTTTCTGGCTTGCAGAGTTTTTGCTGAAAGAGCAGCTGTTAACCTTATGGGTACTCCCTTGTTTGTTTTTTGTTGCTTTTCCCTTGCTGGTTTTAGTGTTTCTTCTTTGTATTTAATTTTTAATAGTTTGGTTAATTTGTGTTTTGATGTCTTTCTTCTTGGATTTATGCTGTATGGGACTCTCTGCACTTCCTGGACTTAATTGACTATTTCCTTTCCCATGTTAGGGAAGTTTTCAACTATAATCTCTTGAATATTTTCTTAGTCCCTTTCTTTTTCTCTTCTTCTTCTGGAGCCCCTATATTTCAAATGTTGGTGTATATAATGTTGTCCCAGAAGTTTCTGAGACTGTCCTCAATTCTTTTCATTCTTTTATTGTCAGTCTGCTCCTCAGTGTTTATTTCTACTATTTTAAATTCCAGATCACTTATCTCTTTTTCTGCCTCAGTTATTCTGCTAGTGATTCCTTCTGGAGTACTTTTAATTTCATTTATTGTGTTCTTCATCATCGTTTTTTTGCTCTTTAGTTTTTCTAGGTCCTTGTTAAACGTTTCTTGTATTTTCTGCATTCTGTTTCCAAGATTTTCGACCATGTTTACCATCATTACTCTGAATTCTTTTTCAGGTAGACTGCCTATTTCCTCTTCATTTGTTAGGTCTGGTGGGTTTTTACCTTGCTCCTTCATCTCCTGCATATTTCTCCATCTTCTCATTTTCCTTAACTTACTGTGTTTGGGGGCTCCTTTTCACAGGTTGCAAGTTTGTAGTTTCTGTTGTTTTTGTTGTCTGCCCCCAGTGGGTAATGTTGGTTCAGTGGGTTGTGTAGGCTTCCTGGTGGAGGGGACTGGTGCCTGTGTTCTAGTGGGTGGGGCTGGATCTTGTCTCTTTGGTGAGCAGGACCGCATCCGGTGGTGTGTTTTGGATTTTCTGTGAAGTTAGTATGACTTTAGGCAGCCTCTCTGCTAGTGAGTGGCATTGTGTTCCTCTCTTGGGGCATCCAGCGCTGGAGCTTGGTGACTGTTGGGTGGAACTAAGTCTTAGTGCTGAGATGAAGATCTCTGGGAGAGCTCTTTCCAATTGATATTTCTTGGGGCTGGGAGGTTTCTGGTGGTTCAATGTCCTGGATTCAGCCCTCCCACCTTGGAGGCTCAGGCCTGACACCCAGCTGGAGCACCAACACCCTGCGCACCCCACGGATCAGAAGAAAAGGAAGTTAGTAAAAAAAAAAAATAGAAGAGACAGAACCCTAGGAGAAATGGCAAAAGCAAACCTAAACAGAGAAAAGCACACAAAGAAACACACACATGCACACTCACAGAAAGAGAAAAGAGAAAATAAATTTTAAAAATTAAAAAAAGAAAAGAGAAAAACATTTAAAAAATTAAAAAGAAATTAAAAACAATAAAAGAGGAGAGCCATCAAACCAATAAACAAATCCACCAATGATAGTGAGCACTAAAAACTAAACTAAGGTAAACATAAAACCAGAAACAAATTAGACGCAGAAAGCAAACCCCAAGTCTACAGTTGCTCCCAAAGCCCACCGCCTCAATTTGGGGAACATTTGTTGTCTATTCAGGTATTCTTCAGAGGCAGCATTTATCAAGTTGACTGTGGGGATTTAATCTGCTGCTACTGAGGCTGCTGGAGAGATTTCCCTTTCTCTTCTTTGTTTGCCCAGCTACTGCCGTTCAGCTTTCGTTTTGGCCCCATCTCTGCGTGTAGGCCATCCTCAGGAGCCGTTCCCTGCCCTGACAGGAGGGGTTAGACCAGCAGCTCATTAGGGCTCTCTTGCTCATTCAGGCTGGGGAGAGGGAGGGGTACGGTAGTCATAATTGGAATCTGGGGCGAGCCTGCGGCTGGCCAGTGTAACATTACAACAGCCTGAGTCATGGCGTGTTTTCTCCTGGGGAAGTTGTCCCTGGATCATGGGACCCTGGCAGTGGTGGGCTGCACAGGCTCCTGAGGGGGTTGTAGGTAGTGACCTGTGCTTGCACACAGGATTCTTGGTGGCAGCAGTGGTGGAGTTAGCGGTTCATGCCCATCTCTGGGGTCTGAGCTGATAGCCAAGGTTCACATCCGTCTCTGGAACTCACTTAGGCGGTGCTCTGTCTTCTGTGAGTACACGGGGAAGGAATCCCTCTCTTCATGCACCCCAAAACAATGGTCTCTTGCCTCTTTGTCAGGTTCACACTTTTTCCTGGACTCCCTCCCGGCTAGCTGTGGTACACTAGCCCCCTTCAGGCTGTCTTTATGCAGCCAGCCCCAGTCCTCTCCCTGGGGTCTGACCACCGAAGCCAGAGCCTCAGTTCCCAGCCCCTACCTGCCCCGGGGAGCAAGCAGGCCATCATCTCAGGTTGGTGAGTGCTGGTTGGCACTGATCCTCTGTGCAGGAATCTCTCTGCTTTGCCCTCTGCATCCCTGTTGCTGCGCTCTCCTTCATGGCTCCAAAGCTTTCCCTCCACCCACCCCATGTCCCCGCCAGTGAAGGGGCTTCCTCGTGTGTGGAAACTTTTCCTCCTTCACAGCTCCCTCCCCAAGGTGTGGGTCCCATTCCTATTCTTTTGTCTCTGTTTTTTCTCTTTTCTTTTGCCCTACCGAGGTACATGGGGATTTTTGTGCCTTTTGGGAAGTCTGAGGTCTTCTGCCAGCATTCAGTAGGTATTCTGTAGGAGTTGTCCTACATGTAGATGTATTTCTGGTGTATCTGTGGGGAGGAAGGTGATCTCCACCTCTTACTCCTCCACTGTCTTGAACAAAAAGCTGCCCTTCATTGATTCTTGAGAAAGCTCTTAAGGGGAGACAGCACAGCATTGTGGAAAAAGGCCAATTATGTAGTCAGACAACAGACTTTGAGAAGTTAGCTAACTGTTTTATGTTTCAAATTTCAGGTCTGTGAAATGGGTTAAAAATATCTAGTACCTGAGAGGGTGGTTATAAAAATTATATAAGAAAATAACGTCAGTTGATTATATGTGCCCTGTACTTTTTCCTAAAACAAAGACCCCATTTAACTTAGTTACTCTGTATAGCTTGGCGTGGGTATTTTTAAGAAACACCTCACTGGTGGTGAATAAAAGAATAGTTATTCTGGCAAACTAGGATACTTAGTCCAGCATTCACTTTTCAGAGGTCCAGCTGTTATGTGAAGAAATGACATGACTTGTTAAAAAAAAAGTGGATAATTGTACATTATTTAGGAGATAGTCATTATTTACTGTGTCTATATAAGTCTCAGGCAGAGCACAGAGCTTGAACTGAAGGGTTGGATGAGAAGGAGTAAGAGCCTTTGGGAAAAGGTTTCCTCAAGGGATGAGTTCTCTCAATTTCTAGCTTGAAATACTGCATATATGGTGCTGCTAATTTCTGAACTAGAGGAATACCAGAGGAGGAACGATGTTCTGTGGGTAAAATAAGGGGTTGCATTTTGATATGTAGAGATGTATAGTAGAAAGTTGGATGTGTCCCATCTGGCAGTCAAAGATCTGTCCTGGAGATGTGAATTTGTCAGTGGTCAGCATAGAAGCCCTGAAAATGCCTACATCTAGAAAGCAAAGTGAAGAGGATCCATAATTAAGACCTGAACAACTCCAATATCTAGAGATTTGACAGAGGAGCCAAAAGACATACGTATAAAATTTGTGTTAAAATTAATGGGAAAAGACAAACTACTCAGTAAGAGGTACTGAGACAACTAGCTATTAGCTAGCAAATTGGGAAAATAATAATAAATACAGTATCTTTGATCAAGTATTCAAATGTAAGAAAATGAAGCCACTCATATACTAGACATAAATATATAAAACTAAACTATTTTAATGGCAAGATTTTATAAGCAAACATTAAGTAATTATTTTAAATTCTATTAGCCCATGTTTTCTCTTTCTCCCTTGCTTTTCATCTGTATTTGTATGTCATTTTAACTCACCCGATAGTGACTTCTCTGAGCCCAATTATTTTTCTTTATTTAACCATCCATCTGTTTTTAATATGTGCATCATCTTCTCAGTAGAGAAGAAACACAAAATTTGTGTTGTTATGTTGAAAACTCCTTGCTCATTAGAGTTGGGCTTCCGAAACGTGATTTATTTAGAGATTCTCATCAGACTTTGATTTTTCAGGTTTCTGTGATTGCTTCTCCAAAATAATCAGTGTCTGAAGGTGATGACTACAATAAAAGTAAAATTAGGCAGGCTTTTAAGAAAATTATGTGTAAGAGAATTCAAAGCTCTTAAATTTGAGATCTTAATAGCATTGCTTTCCTCTGAGTCCTCTACTCACTTTTCCTAGAATTTCAATCTTTTCCCCCCTCAGACAAGATATTACAACTAAGAACATTGTTGAGCTTGAGACTCTTGTCCATAGAAATAGAGATTGCAGAAAAACTTTCACAAATTAAAATCATTCTGTGAATTATCAACATGGATTTTTGTCAGAACAAAATAGTGAAATAGGTAAGTTTTACCTTGGTGTCCTTGGTTCATCTGCTTCCAGGTGTCCCCTTCTTTCCCTGGGCTTTAAGTGCCTGTGTGTGGTCCATCAGGAATGTATAGAATAACTTTGATAGTGAAGTTGTTTCTGTCTTATAAAGATTTCTTCATTACATGATACATATCTCCATATTTATCTAGGCTGTCTTTTATTGCCTTTTTTTAATTAAAATATAGTTGATTTACAATGTTGTGTTAGAGTCTGGTGTACAGCAGGGTGATTCAATTATACATACATATATATTCTTTTTTATATTGTTTTTTATTATAGGTTGTAGGTTATAGGTCTGGAGCTCCTTTAAGCGGCGCTCTTAATCCCCTCTCCTCGCACACCAGGAATCAAAGAGGCAAGAAAAAGTCTCTTGCCTCTTCGGCAGCTCCAGACTTTCCCGGACTCCCTCCTGGCTAGCTGTGGCGCACTAACCCCCTGCAGGCTGTGTCCACGCCACCAACCCCAGTCCTCTCCCTGGGATCCGACCTCCGAAGCCGGAGCCTTGTCTCCTAGCCCCCGCCCGCCCTGGCGGCTGAGCCAGGGCTGGTGAGTGCTGGTCGGCACTGATCCTCCATGGGAGAATCTCTCCGCTTTGCCCTCTGCACCCCTGTTGCTGTGCTCTCCTCCGTGGCTCCAAAGCTCCCCCCGTCCGCCACCCACCGTCTCCGCCCGTGAAGGGGCTTCCTAGTGTGTGGAAACCTTTCCTCCTTCACAGCTCCATCCCACTGCTGCAGGTCCTGTCTCTATTCTTTTGTCTCTGATTTTTCTTTTTTTTTTTGCCCTACCCAGGTACGCGGGGAGTTTCTTGCCTTTTGGGAGGTCTGAGGTTTTCTGCCAGCGTTCAATTGGTGTTCTGTTGGAGTTGTTCCACATGTAGATGTATTTCTGATGTATTTGTGGGGAGGAAGGTGAGCTCTGCGTCTTACTCTTCTGCCATCTTGAAGCTCCCTTCTCTAATTATTTCTTGATAGTGTAATTACAATTAGTATTTGTTTATTAATCTTGTTTAACTTCACTGAACTCTTATTCATACTACTAATTTATCTTCACTTTCTTTTGGGTTTTCTATGTAAATTATCATATACTCTGCAAATAATGTTTATTTTGTTTCTTATAACTTTTTACAAAATCTTTTTATGTCATATTTTTTAGGGAGCTTCAAAACAATGTTGAATAGAAATATGATACTAGGAATCTTCATTTTTTACAGTTTTTCACAGAAAGTTCTTAAAGCTTCATCATTAAGGTGATATTTGGTATTTTCTGTGAGATTGTGGTAGATATATTAATCTAGTTAAGGAAATGCTCATGTAGTTCTAGTTTGCTAGTGTTATTTATTTTATGTTACAGTCATTCATTTGTTTTATTTTTTAGATTCCATGTTAAGGGATAGCATACAGTATTTGTCTTTCTCTAGTCTGACTTATTTCACTGAGCATAAAACCCTCCAGGTCCATCCATGTTGTTGCAAATGGCAAAAATATTCCATTATATATATATATACACACCACATCTTCTTTAACCATTCATCTGTTAATGGTCACTTAGGTTATTTCCATATCTTGGCTATTGTAAATAATGCTGCTGTGAACATTGGGGTGTATGTGTCTTTTCAAATTAGGGTTTTTGTTTTTTTCAGATGTATATCAAGAAGTGGAATTGCTGGATCACATGGTAATTCTATTTTTAGTTTTTTGAGGAAACTCCATACTGTTTCGCACAGTGGCTGCACCAATTTACATTCCTACCAACAGTGCACAAGTGTTCCCTTTTCTCCCCATCCTGGCAACATTTGTTATTTGTGGTCTTTTTGATGATAGTCATTCTGACAAGTGTGAGGTGATATATCATTGTGGTGTTGATTTGCATTTCTGTGATGATAGGTGATGTTGAGCATCTTTTCATGTTCCTGTTGGACATCTCTATGTCTTCTTTGGAAAAAAATGTCTAATTCAGGTCTTTGCCCGTTTTTAATTCAGTTGTTTGTTATTTTTGATATTGAGTTTTATCAGTTGTCTATATATTTTGGATATTAACCGCTTATTGGTTATATCATTCATTTGCAAATATTTTCTCACATTCAGTAGGTTCTTTTTGTTTTGTTGATGGTTTCCTTTGCTGTGCAAAAGTTTTTAAGTTTAATTAGGTCCCATTTGTTTATTTCTGCTTTTGTTTTCTTTGCCTTAGGACACAGATCCAAAAAAATATTGCTACAATTTACGTCAAAGGATGTTCTACCTATGATTTCTTGTAGGAATTTTTGGTTTCTGGTCTTAAATTTAGGTCTTTAATCCATTTTGAGTTTATTTTTGTATATGCTGTGAGAAAATGTTCTAATTTTATATGTAGTTGCCCAATTTTCACAGCACCACTTACTAAAGAAACTGTCTTTGCTTCATTGTATATTCTTGCCTCATTGACATAAATTAATTGACCATGAGTGCATGGCTTTATTTCTGGGCTCTCTATTCTGTTCCACTGATCTATGTGGCTGTTTTTGTGCCAGTATCTTACTGTTTTGATTACTGTGACTTTGCAGTATAGTCGGAAGTTAGGGACTGTTATACCTCAACTCTGGATCTGCTCTTCTTTCTCAAGATTTTTTTGGCTTTTCAAGGTCTTTTGTGGTTCCATACAAATTTTAAAATATTTGTTCTAGTTCTGTGAAAAATGCTATCATTTTTTTGATAGGGATTGCATTGAATCTATAGATTGCCATGGATAGTATGGTCATTTTAACAATATTAATTCTTCCAATCCATGAATACAGTATATCTTTCTATTTATTTGTATCATCCCCATTTTCTTTCATTAGTGTCCTATAGTTTTCCAAGTGTAAGTCTTTTATCTCCTTAGGTAGGTCTATTCCTATGTATATTATTTTATTTTTTTTAGGTGATTATAAATGGGATTGTTTCCTTAATTTCTTTTTCTGATAGTTCATTGTTAGTATATAGAAATGAAACAGATTTCTGTGTATTAATTTTGTATACTGCAACTTTATTGAATTCACTGATGAGCTCTAGTAGTGGTATCTTTAGGATTTGGTGGTATCTTTAGGATTTGGTGGTATCTTTAGGATTTTCTATATATAGCATCATGTCATCCACGGTGACAGTTGTATTTCTCCCCTTGCAATTTTGATTCCGTTTTCTTCTCTGATTTCTGTGGTTAGGACTTCCAATACTATGTTAAATAAAAGTGGTGAGAGTGGGCATCCTTGTCTTGTACCTGATCTTAGGGAAAATGTTTTTAGCTTTTCAACATTGAGTATGATGTTACCTGTGGGTTTATCATATACGGTCTTTTTTATATTGAGGTATGTTCCCTCTGTACCCAATTTGTGGTGAGTTTTTATCAAAAATGGATGTTGAATTTTATCAAAAACTTTGTCTGCATCTATTGAGATGATCATATGGCCTTTACTCTTTTTTTTTTTTCCGGAGCAGAGGTTCCGGACACGCAGGTCCAGCGGCCATGGCTCATGGGCCCAGCCACTCCGTGGCATGCGGGATCCTCCCGGACCAGGGCACGAACCCGTGTCCCCTGCATCAGCAGGCGGACTCCCAACCACTGCAACACCAGGGAAGCCCCATGGCCTTTACTCTTTAATTTGTTAGTATGGTGTACTGTATTGATTGATTTGCAGATATTGAACCATTCTTGCATCCCTGGGATAAATCAACTTGATCACAGTATATGATCCCTCTAATCATATATATAAATCTAATCAATATGTATATAATATTATATATATAATATATATAATATTATATATATATTATATATATATATAATCTAATCAATCCACAGTATTGTTGGATTCGTTTTGCAAATATTTTGTTTAGGATTTTTGCATCTGCATTCATCACTGATATTGGCCTGTAATTTTGCTTTTCTGTGATATCATTGTTTGGTTTTTGTATCAAGGTATTGCTGGCCTTGGGCTTCCCTGGTGGTGCAGTGGTTGAGAATCTCCCTGCCAATGCAGGGGACACGGGTTTGAGCCCTGGTGTGGGAAGATCTACATGCCGTGGAGTAACGAGGCCTGTGAGCCACAACTACTGAGCCTGCGCTCCGCAACAAGAGAGGCCATGATAGTGAGAGGCCCGCTCACTGCGATGAAGAGTGGCCCCTGCTTGCCGCAACTAGAGAAAGCCCTCACACAGAAACGAAGACCCAACACAGCCAAAAATAAATAAAAATTAGAAAAGAAAGTATTGCTGGCCTTATAAAATGAGTTTGGAAGTGTTATTTCCCCTGCAATTTAAGTATGGGTGTTAACTCTTCTTTAAATATTTGGTAGAATTCACCCTGAAGCCATCTGGTCATAGATTCTTGTTTGCTGGGAGTTTTGTTTTGTTTTCTGATTCAATTTTGTTTATGGTAATTAGTCTCTTTATATATTATTTTTCTTCCTGGTTCAGTCTTGGGAGATTGTATATTTCTGGGATTTGTCCCTTTCTTCTAGGTTGTCCATTTTATTGGCATATAGTTCTTCATAGTAACCTCTTATGATCATTTATATTTCTGTGGTGTCAGTTATAACTTCTCCTTTTTCATTTCTGATTTTACTGATTTGGCCCCCCTTCTTTTTTTCTTAATGAGTCAATTTTTGTCTTTTCACAAAACCAGCTCTTAGTTTTATTGATCTGTTCTACTGTTTTTTTAGTCTCTGTTACATTTATTTCTGCTCTAATTTTTATGATTTCTTTCCTTCTACTAAGTTTGGGTTTTGTTTATTCTTCTTTTCTAGTTCCTTTAGGTGTAAGGTTAGGTTGTTTATTTGGGATTTTTCTTGCTTGTATTGCTATAAACTTCCCTCTTGGAACTGCTTTTGCTGGGTACCACAGATTTTGGATCTTTGGGTTTTCTTTTTTATTTGTCTCCAGGTATTTTTGGACTTCTTTGATTTCTTCAGTTATCCATTTTTTGTTTAGTAGCATATTGTTTAACATCCACGTGTTTGTGTTTTTTGCAGTTTTTTTTTTTTTCCTGTAGTTGATTTCTAGTCTCTTGACACTGTGGTCAGGAAAGAAGCTTGGTATGATTTCAGTTTTGTTGAATTTACTTGGGCTTGTTTTGTGGCCTAGCATATAGTCTATCCTGGAGAATGTTTCATAAGCACTTGAAAAGAATGTGTATTCTGCTGCTTTTGGATGGAATGTTTTATATACATATACGTATACACACACACACACACACACACACACACGCACACACAGTAAGTCCCCTACATATGAACACATTTCTTTCCAAGAGTGCATTCATAAGTCCAATTTGTTCGTAAGTCCAACAAAGTTAGCCTAGGTACCCAACTAACACAATTGGCTGTATAGTACTGTACTCTAATAGGTTTATAATACTTTTCACACCAATAATACATTAAAAAACAAAGAAAAATAAAGAAATCATTTTTAATGTTACAGCACATTACCTTGAAAAGTACAGTAGTACCAGCTACATCACCGCTGCTTTTACACTTGCTTCCTGACATCCTGGGCTTGAAACAAAGATACTGTACTACTGTACTCTATACAGTATTGTACACTAAAGTACACAAAAGTGCAACCACTTGTAGAGGATGCACACACATGGCAATGTATGCCAGTCATGTGAGCTACCTTACATGTTTGGACATGTGAACACACATTCATATCTTTGAAAGTTCACAGCTTGGAGGTTCGAATGTAGGGGACTTACTGTGTGTGTGTGTGTGTTTGCATGCGTGCACATGTGCGCACTCACGTACCTCTTTTTTAATCCATTCAGCAACTTTATGTCTTTTTTTAAATTAGCTATCTACTTTATACATATTAATGTATATATGCCAATCCCAATCTCCCAATTCATCCCACTAATCCTCCTACCCCCTGCTTTCACCCCTTGCTGTCCATACATTTGTTGTCTATATCTGTCTCTATTTCTGCCTTGCAAACTGGTTCATCTGTACCATTTTTCT
Organism: Aethalodelphis obliquidens; assembly: GCF_003676395.1. NCBI lineage: Eukaryota > Metazoa > Chordata > Mammalia > Artiodactyla > Delphinidae > Aethalodelphis > Aethalodelphis obliquidens. The sequence continues at coordinate 7,808,629 of NW_020838025.1, read as the reverse complement.
AGATTCCACATATATGCGTTAATAGACAATATTTGTTTTTCTCTTTCTGACTTAATTCACTCTGTATGACAGTCTCTAGGTCCATCCACGTCTCTACAGATGATCCAATTTCATTCCTTTATATGGCTGAGTAATATTCCATTGTATATATGTGCCACATCTTCTTTATCCATTCATCTGTCGATGGGCATTTAGGTTGCTTCCATGACCTGGCTATTGTAAATAGGGCTGGCTATTGTAAATGAACACTGGGGTGCATGTCTCTTTTAGAATTATGGTTTTCTCTGGGTATATGCCCAGTAGTGGGATTGCTGGGTCATATGTTAATTCTACTTTTAGTTTTTTAAGGTACCTCCATACTGTTCTCTATAGTGGCTGTATCAATTTACATTCCCACCAACAGTGCAAGAGGTTTCCCTTTTCTCCACACCCTCTCCAGCATTTGTTGTTCGTAGATTCTCTGGTGATGGCCATTCTGACTGGTGGGAGGTGATACCTCATTGTAGTTTTAATTTGCATTTCTCTAATACTTAGTGATGTTGAGCAGCTTTTCGTGTGCCTCTTGGCCACCTGTATGTCTTCTTTGGAGAAACGTCTATTGAGGTCTTCTGCCCATTTTTTCATTGGGTTGTTTGTTTTTTTTAATATTGAGCTGCATGAGCTGTTTATATATTTTGGAGGTTAATCCTTTGTCTGTTGATTCATTTGCAAATATTTTCTCCCATTCTGAAGGTTGTCTTTTTGTCTTGTTTATGGTTTCCTTTGCTGTGCCAAAGCTTTTAAGTTTCATTAGGTCCCATTTGTTTATTTTTATTTTTATCTCCATTACTCTAGGAGGTGGCTCAAAAAAGATCTTGCTGTGATTTATGTCAAAGAGTGTTCTTCCTTTGTTTTCCTCTAAGAGTTTTATAGTGTCTGGTCTTACATTTAGGTCTTTAATCCATTTTGAGTTTATTTTTGTGTATGGTGTTAGGGAGTGTTCTAATTTCATTCTTTTTACATGTAGCTGTCCAGTTTTCCCAGCACCACTTATTGAAGAGACTGCTTTTTCTCCATTGTATATCCTTGCCTCCTTTGTCATAGATTAATTGTAAGTTTGTGTATTTATCTCTGGGCTTCCTACCCTGTTCCATTGATCTATATCTCTGTTTTTGTGCCAGTATCATATTGTCTTGATTATTGTAGCTTTGTAGTAAAGTCTGAAGTCACGGAATCTGATTCCTCCAGCTCAGTTTTTTTTCCCTCAAGGTTGCTTTTGCTATTTGGGGTCTTTTGTGTCTCCATACAAATTTTAAGATTTTTTTGTTCTAGTTCTGAAAAAAATCCCATTGGTAATTTTATAGGGATTGCACTGAATTTGTAGATTGCTTTGGGTAGTATAGTCATATTCACAGTATTGATTCTTCCAATCCAGAGCATGGTATATCTCTCCATATGTTTGTGTCACCTTTGATTTCTTTCATCAGTGTCTTATAGTTTTCTGAATTCAGGTCTTTTACATCCTTAGGTAGGTTTATTCCTAGGTATTTCATTCTTTTTGTTGCAGTGGTGTATGGGATTATTTCTTTAATTTCTCTTTCAGATCTTTTGTTGTTAGTGTATAGGAATGCAAGAGGTTTCTGTGCATTAATTTTTTAACCTGCAACATTACCAAATTCATTGATAAGCTCTAGTAGTTTTCTGGTAGCATCTTTAGGATTCTCTATGTATAATATCATGTCATCTGCAAACAGTGACAGTTTTACTTCTTCTTTTCCGATTTGGATTCCTTTTATTTCTTTTACTTCCCTGATTGCTGTGGCTGAGACTTCCAAAACTATGTTGAATAATAGTGATGAGAGTGGACCTCCTTGTCTTGTTCTTGATCTTAGAGGAACTGGTTTCAGTTTTTACCACAGTTCTTCAACATTGAGAACGATGTTGGCTGTGGGTTTGTCATATATGGCCTTTTTTATGTTGAGGTAGTTTCCCTCTGTGCCTACTTTCTGGAGAGTTTTTATCATAAATGGATGTTGAATTTTGTCAAAAGCTTTTTCTGCATCTATTGAGATGATCATATGGTTTTTCTTTTTCAGTTTCTTAATGTGGTGTATCACATTGATTGATTTATGTATATTGAAGAATCCTTGCATCCCTAGGATAAATCACACTTGATCATGGTGTATGATCTTTTAAATTTGTTGTTGGATTCTGTTTGCTAGTATTTTGTTGAGGATTTTTGAATCTATATTCATCAGTGATATTGGTCTGTAATTTTCTTTTTTTGTAGTATCTTTGTCTGTTTTTGGTGTCAGGGTGATGGTGACCTTGTAGAATGAGTTTGGGAGTGTTCCTTCCTCTACAGCTTTTTGGAAGAGTTTGAGAATGATTGGTGTTAGCTTTTCTCTAAATGTTGGATAGAATTCACCTCTGAAGCCATCTGGTCCTGGACGTTTGTTTGTTGGAAGATTTTTAATCACAGTTTTAATTTCATTACTTGTGATTGGTCTGTTCATATTTTCTATTTCTTCCTCGTTCAGTCTTGGAAGGTTTTACCTTTCTACAAATTTGTCCATTTCTTCTAGGTTGTCCATTTTATGGGCATAGAGTTGCTTATAGTAGTCTCTTATGATGCTTTGTATTTTTTGCATTGTCTGTTGTAACTTCTCCTTTTTCATTTCTAATTTTATTAATTTTAGTCCTCTCCCTCTTTTTCTTGCTGAGTCTGGCTATAAGTTTATCAATTTTGTTAACTTCTCAAATAACCAGTTTTTAGTTTTATTTATCTTTGCTATTGCTTTCTTTGTTTCTAGTTCATTCATTTCTGCTCTGATCTTTATGATTTCTTTCCTTCTACTAACTTTGAGGTTTGTTTGTTCTTCTTTTCTCTAGTTCCTTTAGGTGTAAGCGTAGATTCTTCATTAGAGATTTTTCTTGTTTTTGAGGTAGGATTGTATTGCCATAAACTTCCCTCTTTGAACTGCTTTTGCTGTATCCCATAAGTTTTGGATCATTGTCATTTGTCTCTAGGTATTTTTTTATTTCCTCTGATTTCTTCAGTGATTTCTTGGTTATTTAGTAACGTATCATTTAGCCTCCATGTGTTTGTGTTTTTAACGTTTTTTTCCGTGCAATTTATTTATAATCTCTTAGTGTTGTGGTTGGAAAAAATGCTTGATATGATTTCAGTTTTCTTAAATTTACTGAGGTTTAATTTGTGACCCAAGATGTGATCTATCCTGGTGAATGTTCCATGTGCACTTGAGAAGAAAGTGTAGTCTGCTGTTTTCAGATGGAATGTCCTATAAATATCAATTAAATCTGTCTGGTCTATTGTGTCACTTAAAGTTTGTGTTTCCTTATTAATATTCTGTGTGACAGAATTTTCTGTCTGTATAAAATGGATAACTAATAAGAACCTGCTGTATAAAGAAAATAAATTAAATAAAATTCAAACAAAAATTTTATGTCTGAATGATCTGTCCATTGGTGTAAGTGAGGTCTTAAAGTCCCCCACTATTACTGTGTTATTTTTGATTTCCTCTTTTATAGCTGTTAGCATTTGCCTTATGCATGAGGTGCTCCTACATTGGGTGCATATATATTTATAAGTGTTATATCTGCTTCGTGCATTGTATTATCATTATGTAGTGTCCTTCCTTGTCTCTTGTAACATTCTTTATTTCAAAGTCTATTTTATCTGTTTTGAGTATTGCTATTCCAGCTTTCTTTTGATATTCATTTGCGTGGAATATCTTTTTCTATCCCCTCACTTTCAGTCTGTATGTGTCCCTAAGTCGGAAGTGAGTCTCTTATAGACAGAATATATACAGGTCATTCAGCCACCCTGTGTCTTTTGGTTGGAGCATTAATCCATTCACATGTAAGGTAACTCTCGATATGTTCCTATTACGATTTTCTTAATTGTTTTGGGTTTGTTTTTTTAGATCCTTTTCTTCTCTTGTGTATTCCACTTAGAGAAGTTCCTTTAGCATTTCTTGTAGAGCTGGTTTGGTGGTGCTGAATTCTCTTAGCTTTTGCTTGTCTGTAAAACTTTTGATTTTTCCATCAAATCTGAATGAGCTCGTTGTTGGGTAGAGTAATCTTGGTTGTAGGTTCTTCCCTTTCATCACTTTAAATATATCGTGCCACTCCCTTCTGACTTGTAGTTTCTGCTGAGAAATCAGCTGTTAACCTTATGGGAGTTCCTTTGTATGTTATTTTTGTTTTTCCCTTGTTGCTTTTAATAATTTTTCTTTGTTTTTAATTCTTGTCAATTCAATTACTATGTGTCTCTGTGTGTTTCTCCTTGGGTTTATGCTACCTGGGACTCTCTGTGTTTCCTGGACTTGGGTGGCTACTTCCTTCCCATGTTAGGGAAGTTTTTGACCATAATCTCTTGAAATATTTTCTTGGGTCCTTTCTCTCTCTCTTCTCCTTCTGGGACCCCTATAATGCGAATGTTGGTGCATTTGATATTGTCCCAGAGGTCTCTTCAGCTGTCTTCATTTCTCTTTTCTCTGTTCTCTTTATTCTGTTCCATGGCAGTGATTTCCACCATTCTGTCTTCCGGGTCACTTATCTGTTCTTCTGCCTCTATTATTCTGCTATTGATTCCTTCTAGTGTAGTTTTCATTTCAGTTATTGTTCATCTCTCTTTGTTCTTTAATTATTCTAGGTCTTTGTTAAACATTTCTTGTGTCTTCTCAATCTCTGCTTCCATTCTTTTTCCGAGGTCCTGGATCATCTTCACTATCATTATTCTGAATTTTTTTTCTGGGAGGTTGCCTATCTCCACTTCATTTAGTTGTTTTCCTGGTGTTTTATCTTGTTCCTTCATCTGGCACATAGTCCTCTGCCTTTTCATTTTGTCTTTCTTTCTGTGAATGTGGTTTTCATTGCACAGGCTGAAGGATTGTAGTTCTTTTTGCTTCTGCTCTCTGTCCTCTGGTGGGTGAGGCTACCTAAGAGGCTTGTGCAAACTTCCTGATGGGAGGGACTGGTGGTGGGTAGAGCTGGGTGTTGCTCTGGTGGGCAGAGCTCAGTAAAACTTTAATCTGCTTGTCTGCTGATGGGTGTTGCTCAGTTGCCTCCCTGTTGGTTGTTTGGCCTGAGGCTACCCAACACTGGAGTCTACAGGCTCTTTGATGGGGCTAATGGCGGACTGTGGGAGGGCTCATGCCAAGGAGTACTCCCCCGAACTTTTGTTGCCAGTGTCCTTGTCCCTGTGGTGAGCCACAGCCACCCTCAGACTCTGCAGGAGACCCTCCAACACTAGCAGGTAGATCTGGTTCAGTCTCCTATGGGGTCACTGTTCCTTCCCCCTGGGTCCTGATGCTCACACTACTTTATGTGTGCCCTCCAAGAGTGGAGTCTCTGTTTCCCCCAGTCCTTTCAAAGTCCTGCAGTCCTTCAATCAAATCCAACTAGCCTTCAAATTCTGATTCTCTGGGAATTCCTCCTCCCATTGCTGGACCCCCTGCTTTGGAAGCCTGATGTGGGACTCAGAACCTTCACTCCAGTGGGTGGCCTTCTGTGGTATAATTGTTCTCCAGTTTGTGAGTCGCCCACCCAGTGTTTATGGGATTTGATTTTATTGTGATTGCACCCCTCCTACCATCTCATTGTGGCTTCTCCTTTGTCTTTGGATGTGGGGTATCTTTTTTGGTGAGTTCCAGTGTTTTCCTGTTGATGATTGTTCAGCAGTTAGTTGTGATTTCAGTGCTCTTGCAAGAGGGAATGACCGCACATCCTTCTGCTCCACCATCTTGAACCAAACTCTCTATGTCTTTTGATTAGAGCATTTAGTCTACTTACATTTAAAGTAATTATTGATAGGTATATATTTATTGCCAGTTTGTTAATAGTTTTTCGTTTGTTTTTATAGTTCTTTTTGGTTCCTTTCTTCTTTTGTTCTCTTCCCTTGTGATTTGATAACTATCTTCAGTGTTGTTATATTTGGATTCCTTTCTCTTTTTGTGTGTGTGTCTATTATAGTTTTTTGGTTTGTGGTCAGTAAGAGATTTAAACACGATATAGCACTATATATGTGTGTGTTTGGTGTATGATTATTTTAAGTTGTTGATCTCTTTCAAAAGCTGATCAATTTCAAATGTATTTTAATAACCCTGCATTTTTATTCCACTCCCCCCACAATTACTGTTTTTGACATCATATTTTACAGCTCTTTGTTTTGTGTATCCCTTAACTGCTTTTTTTTTTTTTTTTTAACCTTCTTACCAATAGTACTGGTTGGTTTACTACCTGTACTGATGAGCTTTTTCCTTTTATAATTTTCATGTTTCTAACTGTGGACATTTCTATTTTGCTTAGGTAAGTTCCTTTATCATTTTCTTTTAAAGCTGGTTTTCTGGTGTTGAACTGTTTTATCTTTTACTTGTCTGAAAAACTTTTGATCTCTTCATCAGAGCTGAATGAGATCATTGTCAGGTAGAGTATTCTGGGTTTTTGGTTTTTCCCTTTCATCACTTTAAATATATCATGCCACTCCCTTCTGGCCTGCAGAGCTTCTCCTGAAAAGTCAGGTGATAGCCTTATGTGAATTTCTATGTAATTTGCTGCTTTTAATATTCTGTCTTTATCTTTAACTTTTGCATTTTAATTCCAGTGTGTCTTGGTGTGGTCCTCTTTGTGTTGATCCTTTCTGGGACTCTCTGTGCTTCCTAGACTTGGAAATCTGTTTCTTTTCCCAGGTTAGGGAAGTTTTCAGCTCTTATGTCTTCAAATATGTTTCCCATCTGTTTCTCTCTTTCTTTTCCTCCTGGGACTCCTATAATGAGAATGCTAGTATGATTGATGTTGTCCCAGAGGTCTCTTAAACTGCCCTCATTTCTTTTAATCCTTTTTCTTATTTCAGTTCAGCTTCAGTGAATTCCACTACTCTGTCTTCCAGCTTGTTGATCTATTCCTCTGTATCATTTATTCTACTGTTGATTTCCTCTAGTATATTCTTCATTTCAGTTTTTGTAGTTTTTATGTCTGTTTTTGCTACAAACTTCTAACTTCTCACTCTGTTCATCCATTCTTCTTCAAGTTCTTTGATCGTCTTTATGATCATTACCAGGAATACTTTATCTGGTAGCTTGCCTATCTCCACTTCACTTAGTTCTTCTGAGGTTTTAACTTGTTCCTTCATTTATAACATATTCCTCTGTCACCTCATTTTGTGTGATTTGCTGTTTTTATTTCTAGGTATCTGGAAGGTTGGTCGTGTTTCCTGACCTTGGAGAAGTGGCCTTTCATAGGAAATGTCCTATATGTCCGAGGAGTGCACTCCCCTCTGGTCACCAGAGCTATATACTCTAGGGGTGCCCCCTTTGTGGGCTGGGTGCATCCTTCTGTTGTGGTGGGCTGACTTCTGTGGGCATTATGGTAGGTGGGGCTGGCCCCCAGTCTGATTGGTTGCCAGGCCCTGCCTTGTGCAGAGGCTGCTGGTTGCTAGTTGGCAGGGCTGGGTCATAAGGAGGCTAGCTGTGGAACCCTTAGGTGCCCAGGGGCTAGTGCTGGCTCACTGGTGAGCAGAGTCAGGCTCCTTTCAAATTACTGCCTACATGCCGGGTCTCAGAGCATGTGAAAATCTGTATGAATCTTTTATGAGTGGAGTATCTGTCTCTTCCAGTCCTCCAGCTCTCCTATATACAAGCCCTGCTGGCCTCCAAAGCCAAACATTCTAGGGGGCTCATCTTCCTGGTGCAGGACCCCCAGCCTGGGGAACCCAATGTGGGGCTCAGATCCTGTGCTCATTTGGGAGAACCCTTGTTATTATAATTATTCTCTCATTTGTGGGTTGCCCACCCAGGGGTGTGGGTCTTAACTCTACAGCGACTCTGCTCCTCCTATCTGTCTTGTGGTTCTTTCTTTATGTCTTTAGTTGCAGAAGAATTTTTCTGGTAGGTTCTAGTCTTTCTCATAATAGTTTTTTCTGTAAATAGTTGTCATTTTGGTGTGCCCATGAGAGGAAGTGGGCTCAGGGTCTTCCTACTCTGCCATCTTGGGAATTCTCTTCTCCAGTATTTCTTGATTTTCCTAAAAACCAGTAGCTATTCCTGTAACATGGCAGTTCTCCACTATTCCTTTCAGTCCCACATTCTCTGCTACTCTACAAAGTCCCACAAGACTGAGGACTGTACTACACTCCAAAAAGCATCCTGAGACCTGGCTGTCCCAGGGAAGGAGGTATTCTTTATATGACTCAAAGAATGCTACTTCCTTGAGAAGAACTTTGCACTCCGTGTGATATCTACAAGTATGTAACTGAGTACCTGCTCTGAATGTTCTACATTACACCCAGGGTCTAACTTTACCACCCCTGGCAGCCATATCTCAGCATATGGTACATGATCAGTGTTGGGGGCAAGTGGTGGCTTAGCTAACACTCCTCACCCAATGTATCATATGTAAATTAAATAAAAGAGTACTTACTTTGCAAATACAGCTTTAAGACACATTCCTCAGCATTTTATGCCTATCCATTTAAGTTTAGCCCTTATAGACTTCCCAGTGACAGTGTTCAGACTTATCCCTTATTTCTATTAAAAACTGTTTTCCTTTTTTTCAGTTTTTCCTTGTTCTGCCTTTTTATTTTTATTTTTTATATAGAACACATGGAAATTTTTTGTGCAGTCTTTACACAGAGGTAGCCCTCTAAGTCACTTAAAATATATATGTGTGTTTGTGTAAAAAATTTGGTATGTTAGTTCCTTTTTATATTTTGCCACAAAATCAATAGGTAGCATGTGTGTTCTTTTCATTAACTAACAAAACTACATGTGGAGTATACTATGTTAAAAATGAAAACAAATTGCTTTTTTTAAAAAAGAAAACTATCAATTTATTTATAAGTAATTTTATTTTTTGTAACATTAAAGATAATTTCAGAATACCTTAAATCAGTGTGTTAAGATCCCCACCTTCTTTTTAATTGAATTAAGCAGCTCTTTCCTGCTTCATATTCATAAATCCTACTGCCTGTCATTTTCTCAGAGAAAATTAGTAAGAGAATATCAGCTTTAGCAACTCAAAATTTTCTATGTGTTACCTCTGCTTGATCTCAAAGTCTTAGCTCATTTTATTGATAGACTTTGCTGTCTTTGTTTCAGCTAAGTTCTTCAAGATTTAGAAATAGAGTGGCTAACTTCCAGCTTCCAGACCAGCATGTTAGAAGCTTAGAAGTTGCTACTCTATTCTGACACCTAGTAAAAAACTGTATAAACTGAAAAATCAACTCTTCTTAGAACCATCAGAGGACTGATGTCACAGGGAAAACCATTGCCCTAAAAATTGGAGAGACAGACAGGCACATACAGAAAAGCACAATTTACCAGAGCAGAAATCCTTGAGCAGAACCTTCTTTAAGAACCAGTGCCTAGATAGGAAGACCTGAACTGTGATTGACAAATTTCTAGAGGTTCAATATGAACAAGTCTGAGGGTTAAAAACTCCAGGGGAATCCAGTCATAGGGGTATCCTCATGCTTTTGTGAGTTTTACCTCCAGGAGCTCAACCAGATCCAGTGAATAGCAGAAAAATTCCCATGTGCTTCCAGCAGGCAGAGGGGAAAAGGAAACATTTTGAAATAGACCAGAGCACTCTGTTCTTTTTAATAAGACCCGTCCTTGGGAGGAAACTATTTTACCAGAGCCTAATCTGCTACAGGGACTTTATCAGAGCCTACTCTACCTGGGGGAAGGGAAACACCCATATTCCTCTAGTGTTCCTGTCCCACCTGGAGGAAGCAGGGGAGTGAGAAGTACTGGTGAAGTTTCAGGAGCACAGATTAAAAGACTGTTTTAAGCACAGAACTACGGAATGCTTCCCCTCCCGCACACCTCACCACTGCATTACTAAAGGCCTATTTGCTGCAGTTCTTTTACCCAGTACTTCACACCTGTCTTTCAACAAAAAAATTACAGTGCATACTAAAAGGCATTTCAGTTTGAACAGTTTGAAAAGACTTAAGGAGCATCAGAACCAGAGTCGGATATGGCAAGAATGCTGCAATTATAAGACCAAGAATTTAAAGAAAAAACAACTATGATTAATATTCTAAGGGCCTTAATGGAAAAAGCAGACAATATGCAAGAACAGATAGATAATGTAAGCAGAGAGATGGAAATTCTAAGAAATGCTAGAGATAAAAACACTAACATAATGAAGAATATCTTTGATGGGCTCAGTAGCAGACTGTCCTCAGCTGAGGAAACAATCTCTTAAGCTTGAGGATATGACAATAGAAACTTCCAAAACTAAAAAGCAAAGAGAAAAAATATTTTAAAAAGAATAACAGAAAATCCAAGAGCTGCAGGACAATTGCAAAAGGTTTAGCATACACACAGTGGAAATACCAGAAAGAGAAAAACGAGAGAAAGACACAGAATGTTTGAAGCAATAATGACTGAGAATTTCCCAAATTATTGTCAGACACCAACCCACAGATCCAGGAGGCTCAGAGAACACCAAGCAGGATAAATGCCAAACCAAACAACGTAGGTTCATAGTTTTAACAACTGTACCATTGTGGTGCAGTTGTTGATGGTGGGGAAGTGTATGTGTGTGTGGGGAGGGCAGGCAGGGGATATATGGGAGCTCTGTTCTTTTTGTTCAGTTTTGCTCTGAAGCTAAAACTGCCCCCCCAAATTAAATTTTGTTAATTAAATTAGAATCATTTAATATGCTAATTATCATCTGGTTCTTCAGCAGAATTACTCCCACTCAGGGTGCTGTAGATGATCTTATTTCAATACCTTAAGTTTCAAGTCAAAGAGATACTTAACCAGACTGAATCCATCACTGCTTCCTCTTGACCACCTGACATTTTGGTCCAGTCAGGAACACTATAAAGCCAGTACTTTGTGTCAGAATAAGCACAAGGCATGGTACAATTGGACTGCTATTTTAAACCAAAAGAAAGATCCAGGGAGCTACAAAAATCTAAGATAACTGAAAGCTTGCCATCAGCATCACCTCTGTTCCTATATGACTCCATTAAACCAGAAAGCTAGCACTTGTGCTATGAAGCAAGTGCAAAATAGAGGTGGACCTCTGCTATCCATGCATTGTTCATAGCTTCAACCAGACCCAACTTGTACCCTATGGCATACTTGACCATGTTTCTGTAGCTTCTAAAGTATGGTTTATTTTTCTGTTTATGGCTTTATTTCTTCAGGGATATCTAGTTTTATTGATTACAATTCAATCTCAGCCTTTTAACTTATTTACTATTTTTTAGAATCCAGTCTCTTTTCTCAAACTCTGTATCTTAGGAGAGATCACAATGGCAAGCATCTCTTTTTGTTTTTCTCCTGCATCAAGGTTGATCTTGGACCATCAATTCTCAGTCTTTATAATCACATGTAACCTTTGATTTGAGCCCAGTTATTCATCAGAAACTCTCAAACACTACCATATATTTTCATTCACCTCCTCTTCCCACTCTGCTAAATGACTTCCTCATCTTCTAAATGCTTTTACATTTGGACGTTGTCAGCCATTTCCCCTTTCCTAGTGGGAATCTTCCTCTTCAACAATGTACGTGAGATTTCCTTATCTGAGTGATGGGTCTAATCAGAACTTCATAAAGCTTTAGTAAATATAACTGAATTTATTACCTAGGTACCATTAAAATGATTCAATTATTGTCAGAATAAATATCAGGGTGGGAGTGGGGAAAGGAGTACTTTCCAAAAGAAAACCATTACTTTGCTTCCTTTTTAAAAAGTATTTTTTGGAGGTAGTAGAAGGGAATAACTGGGTCTTCAATTACAGTTGTGATAAAATAAATGAACATCACTTGAACTTATAATTGTAAGAACTCCTGAAGAATATGTACACTGACCTTAAACCACAGAATAGTCACTTTGTACCACTACCCCATTAGCTAACATAGTCTTTTAATACTCTTCTGAGAGATGGGCGCCAGTACTTGATGAGTGGCCTTAGAGAAATTGGTGGTTTTGCATCAGCAGTTACAGTAACTAGAGAAGAATTATTGCTTCCTTAACTTTGTGGCTCTGTGTGTTGACAGAAAAAAAAAAATAGCTAGAAAAATCAAAGCCAGATGGCTCTAGAGGAAATGCCTCTAATACTTCGACTGTTGTTAAGACACCCTGGGAGGAGTTCTTTTATGGCTGGTCACCATGGCCCTGCTTTACTGGCCCATCTGTTCCCTAGATCTTGTGTAAGACCACTTGTGGCCCCAGTTAATTTTAACTGAGCAGCAAAGTACCTTGTTCTGGCTCCATAGTGCCTACTAAAAAAAATAACTTTGGTGGCATAAAGGAGGAAAGAGCAGACAAGGCAATATGGTAAATATGCTGCTCATAGACTAATAAGACCTCATCTAAAATAGAAAGGAAACATTTAAGACACCTTGATAGATCATTTTAAAATCAGCAGAACTGTCTCCTATTTTTTCATAAGAAGTGACCTTTTGGCAATGGGGAACCTAGAAAAGTTGTGAAAATTAATTTGTTTTTCCAGTAACCTTCAGGAAATCATCCTTTATAATTTTGCTCAACCACTTATATAGGAGTGACAAAGCATGAGGGTGACAGTCTGTGTGTGATCCACAAATTCCTTAGTTTCAATAAGGTTAACAGGTAGCATTGTTAAGAAATGATCATGTCTGGTAAACCTAGCGGCACACTGGTAAAACAACTCTCTAAGAGGGGGAAATGGTCTAATTTTGTAGGCTTTGCAGAGTTTCATCATGTAACCCATGGCCCATTTAAAGCTACCAATAGTTTAAGAACAGTCTTGCAAAATTCCTGAATATTTAAAATTCAGCTCTCAAAGCCTCAATTTAGTGAGCCCCAGCTCAGCTCTGGACATGTTGCAAATAACCGGCACAGTTATGGTTTATAGCAGGTGTGTTTTGAAATGGAATGAGTTTCTTGCAAAGTCATGATGGGAAGGAATCTAATACATACAATAGGCATGACATTCCCTGGAATGGTTTAGCAAACACACACAAAAAAGGAGTTTGGTTCAAAGGCTTTTTATTGCTTGTCACAAACTAGTAAGAACATTGTTGGATTATGTTGCATAGGAATTTTCCTGTAAATTTTCAGTTTTTAGAATAGCTTAAAAGATTTAGACAAAATTGAAACATAGTGTTGGTGGTCAGTTTTAGTCAACAATACAGGGTAAAAATGCGCTAAATACTCCTAATATATAGTAATAAAAATTACAGTAGGAAATGGGTAATTTCACCATTTAAATAACTCTGTCCATTTAAATTAAGCTGTTCATCTTACTGGTGATGCTTCTAATTGCAATGGAATTTAAGAATAAATGTATAGATGGCTGTGCATGTTTGGGGCTGTTGGCATCTGATTGTCAAAAGGAACATGAGAATTGACAAGAGATGCAAACTATAAAGCACCTGAAAGGTTTCAGGTTCTCTAGAATAGAACAGAGGGGTCTGATTACAGAGGTTCTTGGTGTTTCATTTTCTGCTTTGCAAAGTTCCATGAAAATTATCATCCAAATAATTAGTAAGCAAAAAAAAAAAAAAAAAAACCCAAAACTAATATTTTTAATACTGTCATGTTGTGTTGACAAATCCAGGACCTGTTCTCCAAGAGTACAATCTTTATATTAAAAATGGGTAAAAAGAGATGTGTGTAGTTTTGACAAGGTTTGGGTAGAATTTATATGTTCATGCCGTTTCTCATCTTTTTCTTTTTGGTTTGTTTTAAGAAGGATTTATTTTATTATTAGAAGAGATACAGCCTTCTAGCCTTATTAGAAGAGCCTACAGCCAGAAATATTCCAAAAAATATATATATGACTTGGAGTAGTTTGAGGAGTTTGATACATTTTGGCATAAATCAGTTTGAGAAATTTTTGCAATGAGTTTTTATAAGTTGAATATTGAAATTTTTGCGTTTTGATAAACTTGATATATATATATATATTTCTTTTTTCTTTTCATTAACTCTGTGAAATCACCTGCTTCTAAATAAAAATGAGTGGCTGTATTAGAATTGTACTCTGATACTAGTTTACCTGGATTGAAATCCCAGTCCCTTGGCCATTTTTTTTTTTTTTTTTTTTTTGCGGTACGCGGGCCTCTCACTGTTGTGGCCTCTCCCATTGTGAAGCACAGGCTCCGGACGCGCAGGCTCAGCGGCCGTGGCTCACGGGCCTAGCCGCCCCGCCGCATGTGGGATCTTCCCAGACCAGGGCACGAACCCATGTCCCCTGCATCGGCAGGCGGACTCTCAACCACTGCGCCACCAGGGAAGCCCCCCTTGGCCATTTTTAAAGAACTTATTTGTACTTCATTTACCACATCTGTAAATAAGTATTACAATAATAGTATTTTCTCTATATGGTTGTTACAAAGATTAAATGGGTTAATGTATATATTTTAACAAAAATCATGCCATACTAAAAGTACTCTTCTGAGATTTGCTTTTTACTTTTTTAAATAAATTTATTTATTTATCTTTGGCTGCATTGAGTCTTCGTTGCTGCACACGGGCTTTCTCTAGTTGCCATGAGCTGGGGCTACTCTTCCTTGTGGTGTGCGGTCTTATCATTGCGGTGACTTCTCTTGTTGCGGAGCATGGGCTCTAGGCGCGCCGGCTTCAGTAGTTGTGGCTCGCGGGCTCTAGAGCGCAGGCTCAGTAGTTGTGGCGCACGGGCTTAGTTGCTCCGCGACAAGTGGGATCTTCCTGGACCAGAGCTCGACCCCATGTTCCCTGCATTGGCAGGCGTGTTCTTAACCACTGCGCCACCAGGGAAGTCCCTGAAATTTGCTTTTCTGACTTAGTAATATAGTTCATTCATTTCACCTGGCAGCCTGATTCTTTGTAAAAACTTCCTGATATATGTATTGACATATATTTTGACATAAATTTTTCCAAACATCTGCTATTATTAACAATGCTAAAATGATTATTCCTACTTAGTTTAGATATTCTGTACTTCAAGTTTTGATAGTTATATAGCTAGAGCCAATACTCAATTTACAATTTTTAAAAAACACTATCTTATTGATAGCGGCATTTACTTAATAATTAATGCCCTTAATAGAGGGCATTTACTTAATGGTTAATAGCATACTTGCATTTTAACTAGAATTTAAAGTTTAAAATGTATTTTCTATTACCAAGAAATAAGTACTCGTTTGAATGTATTTGGGAGAGTTAAATACAGGATATTTGGAATGCAGCATGCAGTCCTGCTTTCCCTGTTTCACGGAAAGGTAACCTACACCATTTAAAAGTGCTGTGTCCCTGGCTCATGGGTATATAAATGGAATAAGTGAAGCTGGTGTCAATCTTGAATAGTCTTTGCTAGGGAGAGTGTCCAGGAGGCAGTCCTGCACACACAGTCATATGGATCTACTATGCCAGAGCTTTAGAACTACTATAACTCCTAGAAGGACCTCTAATTTGGAGTTCTTAGAACCCCAGTTTCTGTCCTCCTTATGAATTACTGAGTCAATGATCTGGTGAGAAGTCTGTTTCGTAGCGATAACTGCTGAATGGGTCTGTAAAGTAAAACTAATAAACCTTCTAGGATGAAAAGTATTAGAAGAAAGAAGGTTGCCAAAAGGGTCTGTTTTTAACTAACATGTGCATATGTTGAAGGCACACATACAGAACCTCTTTGTGGTTTCACAGGAAAAGGTGGCAACCCAACCTCAGCATGATAGCAATTATGTATAAAGAATAATGCATTCCCAACTTCAGTGTGATAGTTTATATTTTTAGGTGCCGTGTGATTTTTTAAGTCTGTTGGGTTGGTCATTAAAATTAAGGTAGGTGCATGAATAATTCATGATGAATGAAAATGGCTTATATGTATATATATAATGATACTATTAGTCAGGTATTTAGGAATTAGAACGTTTGCTCTTTCCTTTCAGAAATTCATTACCTCCAGTGAAAAGTGTACTTTTTAAAGCAAAAGTAAATCTGTCTCTTGGAACATTTCAGTGTGGTTGGCACCCATTGATTCCTCTACGTCTTGGGCCTCCTGAGGGAGTGAGGAGCACAAACCAAAATGAAATTCTGAAATACTTTTATTTATGTCACCGTTAAGGAGAATTTTGGAGGTGTTTGTAGTTATTTTGATGTCCATTAATCAATTTCAGTTTAGGGTAACTTTATATTTCTTTGTAACAGTAAAGGATCTTTGGATTAAATTTTAAACCTTGAACAACACTGGACTTGACCAATTAGAGTAAGAACAGCAAAATTTAAGGTAATGTGTTTAGTTGAAATATCAAATTTCAAGCAAAAGATAGACTGTCTGGTATCATCATTTTATATTCACTTTGTGACAGATC
This sequence comes from Aethalodelphis obliquidens, assembly GCF_003676395.1. Taxonomy (NCBI): domain Eukaryota; kingdom Metazoa; phylum Chordata; class Mammalia; order Artiodactyla; family Delphinidae; genus Aethalodelphis; species Aethalodelphis obliquidens. The sequence continues at coordinate 7,792,329 of NW_020838025.1, read as the reverse complement.
ATAGAGAATTACAAGCAAATCTAGGACTCTGCCCTCGTGTTCTGATTCTACTTGTCAGGTTTTCCTCCAAAACTTCAGTGCCTCCCTGCAATTCACATTTGAGTGGGGCACAGTTCTTTCTACAAGAAACAAGAGCCGACCTGCAGCCCCCAACAAAACATTAATCATAAAATCTTATTCAGTGTCCTTGTACTACATCCTACTAAGTGTAGTTTAGTGTCTGAAATCCTCTTGAATGAGGCCTTTGTTAATAATTTTCCATGGTAACTTACTTGATCTCGGATCTGGGAAATACATTCCTCTCATTTGAGATATTTAATTCTCTTAATCTATGATGTGTTGATTAGTCCCAGGCTCTTCAGCTACCAGAAACTATACATAACATCTACACAGAATTAGTAAAGGCTCAAGAATATTCTCTTGCCTGCATATTACGTATCATCATTTAAAGGACACTAAGCCTACTTATAAAAATGAGACTATAATAATATTATTAAATACATAAATTTAATTTAATTTTCTGGGCCATTATTAAAAGAAGTCCTAAAAAGGTAGAAAACAGATTAGGTTTCCTGTGTATCTCTATTAAAATAGGAAGGAGTTTTAGAATTAGAAGACAAGTTAATGTCAAAGTTTGTCATATGGAATTAGTGTAATATTATATATACTGATCATTTTGACAACTGTTTCTGGTCATTGAGAATAAAATTCCCCATAAATAGGTCATAAATTAATGGTTGCAATAAGAAAAATATCTTGTTAACAGTTCAAATTACCTTGCATTTGCCCAGAAATCCTTACTACTTAAGTTGATAACTTCTCCAATTTTTCATGGTTTATTTAAATTATAATACTAGATAACAAATTAGCCATGGATAGTATTTAGTTAAATAAATTATATATAATATATTTGTGTATATATGCATATATATCCACAGTACTATACTTTCTCATAAAAATAATGTCACAAGTACAATTAACATATACAGCAACCTTTAAAATTACATAATTACAAGATATAAGACCAATAAACCTTTGTAGCCAAGGCATGATTCACTTTGACCCTAAAATAAGTTAGGAGAGGTTGGGAGGAGTGACCACCTCTAAAATCAGAAGCGAGGGAGAGGCTCTCAGGGTATAGATTTTTGGAGGAGAGGAAATATGTGCAAGTCACTTGTAATCTGAGTGTTCACTGCCTGACTAGAATCAGATGAAATTAGCGATAATTGTATTATTTGACAAATATTCACCCTTTCCATGGCAGAATTATATTTTCCAGCTCCTTGACTCTGGGCAGGGTTCAATGAGATATTAGCAAATGGAACACAAGCAGGGACTTGAAATGTGCTTGGCACTTGGACTTGCCCTCTTACCATCCTACCTTTTTTCATGAGAAGAAAATAACTTGGTTAGCTGTTGGTTTAAAGAGGACATATTGGAGCAAACTGAGATAAAACCAAGCCCAGTTTAGATTAGTCAAACTGCAGCTGATCTGTGGATGTAAAGGGAAGAAACAGCCTCCCTGGGTATCTGCGGGAAAGTGGATCTGGAACCTACAGGAGATACTGAAATCCATGGATGCTCAAGTCCCATAGTCCAACCTCTGTATCCGTGGTTCAGCATCTGCGGAATCAACCAACCTTGAATCATGTAGTACTGGATGTATTTATTGAAAAAAGAATCCAAGTGTAAGTGGACCCACACAGTTCAAACCTATGTTGTTCAAGGTTCAGCATCCACTGATGACCTTGGTAGCAGCCACAATGAAAACATAAGCAAGTGTTTTACTTGCATTGCCTTATTTTATGTAAAAGACATGATGCTCACATTTGGAATACTTAAAACTTTAGCTTTACAGGTTTTTAAATGTAATGTTTGCATATAATTTGGACCCTCGCATTTCCCACTGGAATCAGTTTAGCCAATACTTTATTGTGGTTGAACCGCTGTAGACATAGGAGTAAATCCTGTCTTCATATGAAAAATTTGGTTTTCTGGGCGAATGACAGCAAAGATGATCTCCTTGTCTTTGATGCTGTATTGCTCTGCCTTTGTGACTCTCTTACCTTTGTTGACCATTTGGTTAGGCAGCCCTTCACTCTTTAAACAGGAAAATGGTCTTTGAGAATATATTGCATCATCCTTTCATTAGCGTATAACATGACTTGCTTAAGTACTGTAGGAAGACAGAGGTAATACAATCTATCCATTAACTACTGAGAGGGAGAGACAGGGAGGGAGGGAGAGAGAGAGAGAGATAAAGAAACAGAGACAGGGAAATAAAAGTTTAATTTTACTCAGCGTTAAAAAATCTCCAAAAACAAGGAATTGTTTCTGTGTTTTAAAGACATTAATATTTAATAATGTGGGAGAGATTTAGTCATGTCCTAAGCAGAGGAAAGGAATGTTCAGCGCTGTGGAATACAGGGATCCACTGGAGAAGAGGGAAAAAGGTATAAGAAAAGAAAGTAGATCAGAGCATACGTGAACCAAGCCACACACGGTGGGGAGCGGAGAGGGATGCTGGTGGTGAAAATTTAAAGTGGAAATGGAGATTAGGTACTTTAAAATTAGGCAGTTACTCAATGTGTAGTTTTTAGAAAGGGAAGTTAAATCTGATTTTATCTCTTATTAGAAATAAACTTTGATATTAATGTGGAAAAGAGATGGTGGTGGAGAGGACCTAGAGACAGAGAGACCAGTGAGGAAGAGAAGAGATTATTTTAATACTTCTGGAATCCTAGTAGAGGCTATGAAGATGGAGAAGAGAGGTGAATCTGAGTCATCCCAGAAGGCAGTGGAAATTCCAGGACTTCGTAACAACCTGGTTTAGTCCGCTTGCTTTCTGTAGTCCCCAGTCCAACATTAATATCCAGGCCCAGAATCATGTCCTGTCTTTGTGATCCTCTACCATATGGGATGAAAAGGAAAAAAGTGTTAGTTCAACCTGAGCAAGATAAAAGTTAATTTTTATTTTATAATCAATGCAGTACTGGTTCTACTAGATCTTACCTTACAAACTATTTTTAAGAATGCTAGCATTTTTATTGCTTCTTGGCCTTTTGACTAAGATCAAGTGAAGAATGCTAGCATTTTAATTATTGATGAATGAATAGATGCCAGTTACACGAGAATTCGATCCACTGATTGGCGCAAGCTCAGAAGGAGGTCTTAGTGTGTTAGCTGATTCATTATGGAATGTATTTGAAAGAAAAAAGTAAATTGCATCTTTTAAAAATGTAAAATTGACGTAATACAGATAGTTTTCTATTTTCATTCAGACTGGTTCTTAAACTAATCTTTCAATAATAATATTAAAGAAAGTTTGAGGTACAAAGTTATATTATCATTCACCAATAAAGAGGCATGAAAGAGATATCTCAGAAGGAAGAGGATCACAACCTACCAAGTATAGTTCTGAGTGTGTTTTATTTTCGCATTGTTGATCATATATAAATATGTATTAGAACTGTTGATACATTCATCTTCATAATGTCTTTACAGCTTGTTAAAGTGAAGTTTAAGAAGCTCCTGGAGGAGTAATAGGTTGCATATAATGGGCTAGGGAATGAAAAGTTTGGTTCTATATGCTTAATTAGTTTCTAATTTCTCTGTAATCTCATCATGAGGCTCTAACAGAAAATAATATTGACCATACATATGGTACAAGTGGGTACTGGCATTTTAGATCATTCTCAAGGGGACTCACTAAATTATTTACTAAGCCTAATGTATTACTGATTCAAATTAAACTTCACCTGTAGTGTAATTTTAAACTCAATGAGTAAATAGCACCCCATGTATATCATAGGCTTACTCTTAAATTTAAGGGAAATAAGGTGCCCAGCATAATGTCTGTGAAGATGTAATCTAACTCTGCCATGCTCCACTTAAAGAATAAGGGTTCCCGTCATATTCTATATCAGGGAAAGAGAAAAGGTAAACAAAAACAAAGTGAGTTAACAATAATGACAACAACAAAAAAACAGAATCATTCTGTCTAGTTCTAGTCCCCAAATTAAACCAAATCTTGAGCTTTCTTGTAAGTGACTGACTCTGTAATTTCATCCTGATCTTTCTAATGTGATGCTGCAGATATGTGACAGTCTTTGTTAATATGATAATCATGTAAGAAAGTTACTGATTTTCTACCATGAACACTCACTATAAATTTGATAAATGCCTAGCCAATTTTCTATTTTTAAAATTTTAACTAGTTTTGCTAAAATCTGCACTCCAATGAAAACTTTTCTGCAAGTGAACTTATTTTTTTCCCTAAGTTCTTTTGTCTCTAAGTCTGTCTTTGACATCTGATTTCTACTAAGTGCTCAATAAATTGTTATTACTGTTGTTAGTATTATGATAGACCTTTTCACAGTATATAAATATATAGAGATCCACACATACACCCTCTATGATAAACAAGTATTTTGGAGACCTTGGCAAAACTGTGAGACATTGAGTAGACAATGTACTTCGTTGCCTCATTATATGAAGCAGTGATGTGCCCCATGTTCAACTGAGCATGGTATTCCTATGAAAACACTGTGATCATATAAACCTGTACCAGCTGAAAATTTAAGGAAACATTCCTGAGAAGTTTGTCTATCTGGCTATCATTTAAAGCATATATACTCTACCAAGTACTATGTATAAATAAAATATGTAACATATGTCCACCTGTCTTTCTTTTTTAATTAATTTTTATTGGAGTATGGTTGCTTTACAATGTTGTGTTAGCCTCCACTGCACAACAAAATGCATCAGCCATACACCTACATTTATCCCCTCCCTTTTAGACTTCCTTCCCTTTTAGGTTACCACAGTGCGCTAGGTGAGTTCCCTGTGCTATACAGCATGTTCTCATCAGTTGTCCATTTTGTACATAGTATCAATAATGTATATGTGTCAATCTCAGTCTCCCAATTCCTCCCACCCCACCCCTTTCCCCCTAGGTATCCATACATTTGTTCTCTACCTCTGTGTGTCTATTTCTGTTTTGCAACTAAGATCACCTATACTAGTTTTCTACATTCCACCTATATGCGTTATATGATATTTGCTTTTCTCTTTCTGACTTACTTCACTCTGTATGACACTCTCTAGGTCCATCCACATCTCTACAATTGACCCAATTTCATTCCTTTTTATGGCTGAGTAATATTCCATTGTACATATGTAACGCATCTTCTTTATCCATTCTTCTGCTGATGGACATTTAGGTTGCTTCCATATTCTGGCTATTGTAAATAACGTTGCTATGAACAATGGGGTGCATGTGTTTTTTTGAATTATGGTTTTCTCTGGGTATATGCCCAGTAGTGGGATTGCTGTGTCATATGGTAGTTCTATTTTTAGTTTTTTAAGGAACCTCTGTACTGTTTTCCATAGTGGCTGTATCAATTTACATTCGCACCAACAGTGTATGAGGGTTCCCTTTTCTCCACACCCTCTCCAGCATTTATTGTTTCTAGATTTTTTGATGATGGCCATTCTGATGGTGTGAGGTGATACCTCATTGTGGTTTTCATTTGCATTTCTCTAATGATTCGTGATGTTGAGCAGCTTTTCATGTGTTTGTTGGCCATCTGTATACCTTCTTTGGAGAAATGTCTGTTTAGGTCTTCTGCCCATTTTTGGATTGGGTGGTTTGTTTTTTTTTTGATATTGAGTTGTATGAGCTGCTTGTATATTTTGGAGATTAATCCTTTGTCTGTTGCTTCATTTGCAAATATTTTCTCCCATTCTAAGAGTTGTCTTTTTGTCTTGTTTATGGTCTCCTTTGCTGTGCAAAAGCTTTTAAGTTTCATTAGGTCCCATTTTTTAATTTTTGTTTTAATTTTCATTACTTTAGGAGATGAGTCAAAACAGATGTTGCTATGGTTTATGTCAAAGGGTTTCCTGCCTATGTTTTCTTCTAATTGTTTTATAGTGTCTGGCCTTACATTTAGGTCTTTATTCATTTTGAGTTTATTTTTGTGTATGGTGTTAGGGAGTGTTCTAATTTCATTCGTTTACATGTAGCTGTCCAGTTTTCCTAGCACCACTTATTGAAGAGGCTGTCTTTTCTCCACTGTATATTCTTGCCTCCTTTATCAAAAGTAAGGTGACCATATGTGCGTGGGTTTATCTCTAGGCTTTCTGTCCTGTTCCATTGATCTATATTTCTTTCTTTGTGCCAGTACCATACTGTCTTGATTACTGTAGCTTTGTAGTCTAGTCTGAAGTCAGGAAGTCTGATTCCTCCAGCTCCATTTTTTTCCCTCAAGATTGCTTTGGCTATTCGGGGTCTTTTGTGTCTCCGTACAGATTTTAAGATTTTTTTGTTGTAGTTCTGTAAAAAATGTCATTGGTAATTTGATAGGGATTGCATTGAATCTCTAGATTGCTTAGGTAGTATAGTCATTTTCACAATATTGATTCTTCCAATCTAAGAACATGTTATATCTCTCCATATTTTTATGTCATTTTTAATTTTTTTCATCAGTGTTTTATAGTTCTGAATATGGTCTTTTACCTCCTTAGGTAGGTTTATTCCTAGGTGTTTTATTCTTTTTGTTGTGATGGTAAATGGGATTGTTTCCTTAATTTCTCTTTCTGCCCTTTCCTTAGTATATTGGAATGCAAGAGATTTCTGTGTATTAATTTTGTATCCTGCAGCTTTACCAAATTCATTGATTAACTCTAGTAATTTTCCAGTGGCATCTGTAGGATTTTCTATGTATAGTATCATGTCCTCTGCAAGCAGTGACAGTTTTACTTCTTTTCCAATTTGTATTCCTTTATTTCTTTTTCTTCTCTGATTGCTGTGGCTAAGACTTCCAAAACTATTTTGAATAATAGTGGCGAGAGTGGACACCCTTGTCTCATTCCTGATCTTAGAGGAAATGCTTTCAGTTTTTCACCATTGAGAATAATGTTAGCTGTGTGTTGGTGATATATGGCCTTTAATATGTTGAGGTAGGTTCCCTCTGTGCCCACTTTCTGGAGAGTTTTTATCATAAATGGGTATTGATGTCCACCAGTCTTAATGGACTGATCCTACAGCAGACTGTGTAGACCACCCCCAATAGAAAGGCCCTATGGCCTGGACACATTGTTTATTCCAGATACACTGGCACTTAAACATTCTGATGATTCTAGATACATAAAGGCAGATGTTCCAGACTGACCACTCCAGAAAAGACACAATGACTGACTCATAAGTGACTCTAGAAACAGCTATTCTAAAAAAATGAACAGATCTGGACGTAAAGACTGTCTCCCCATTAGCCCAGGAGAACGTGGCCTGCCCATGAAGGTGACCAAGTTGAAATATTAAATAATCTCTAGTGGGCCATCTTCTATCTTCTATGTATATAAATGCTTCATATGCTTTCTCCAGGGTTTAGTTGGCCATAGTTTCAGATAATCTTACACTTTGTGTAAGAAATGCTTTTGCTACGAAGTCTCTCAGACAATTTTGGACAGAATCTATTTATCTTTCTATAACTTATATCTAGTAGCAAAACAATATTCTACTCTCAATAATTTGATTGTTGAACTATTATATGAGATGAATGAGACTGAGTTTGCAATGAATTAGTTTTTTTATTGTAGTAAAGTTGGTTTACAATGTTGTTAGTTTCTGCTGTACAATGAAGTGAATCAGCTATATGTATACATATGTGCCCTCCCTCTTGGACTTCCCTCCCACCCCATCCCATCCCACCCATCTAGGTCATCACAGAGCACGAAGCTGAGCTCCCTGTGCTATATAGCAGGTTCCCACTAGCTATCTGTTTTACACATGGTAGTGTATATATGTCAGTCCTAATCTCCCAATTTGTCCAACATTCACTAACATTTTAATATTAACAATTAAGATTTATGAGAATGTTGTGTGTTACAATGCATAATGTTAGTTTACTGAATATTACAGTTAGTCTTATTCATTCATCATTCTGTTCCAGAAGAGTTTGTTGAACATGTACTGCACATTTGGAATGTGGAAATCAAAATGTTGATGCAAAATATATGAAAATGATAATCTTTGACATCAAATATATAATCCATTTTGAAAAACAAGCCACACCAAAGTGTGAAATACAGGCATCATATCAAAGCATACTTTTACTGGTTCTTTAAAGTCTAAATTAGCCATGAGCTGTCATTTAAATCTCTAAGTAATGGAACACTTAAAAATTTTTTTATCCTAACTTCCATTATTTTCTATATTACCTTACAATCAAGTATTTTATTTCACAACCTATTCAATATGTTTTGCTCCTCTCCATGCTTTTATTCGTGCCAGAGGAAGTCAAGTTATATAAGGAAAAGATGGAGAAAATCACAGATGAAGTGGGACATAAACTGTGTCCTGAAAGGAAAACAAAACACCAACCGACTGCAGAAAGGTCTTGACTGTCAGGCAAAGGAGCTTAGAACTGATTTGACGGACACCTTGGCACCTCTGTGTTTTCTCTTTCAGTATTGCTTTTTTTTTTTTAAACATCTTTATTGGAGTATAATTGCTTTACATTGGTGTATTAGTTTCTGCTATATAACAAAGTGAATCAGCTATATGTACACATATATCCCTATATCCCCTCCCTCTTGTGTCTCCCTCCCACCCTCCCTATCCCACCCCTCTAGGTGGTCACAAAACACGAAGCTGATCTCCCTGTGCTATGCAGCTGCTTCCTGCTAGCTATCTATTTTACATTTCTAGTGTATATATGTCAATGCTACTCTTTCACTTAGTCCCAACTTACCGTTCCCCCTCCCTGTGTCCTCAAGTCCATTCTCTACGCCTGCGTCTTTATTCCTGTCCTGCCCCTAAGTTCATCAGAACCTTTTTTTTTTTAGATTCCATATACATGTGTTAGCATACGGTATTTGTTTTTCTCTTTCTGACTTACTTCACTCTGTATGACAGACTCTAGGTCCATCCACCTCACTACAAATAACTCAATTTTGTTTCTTTTTATGGCTGAGTAATATTCCATTGTATATATGTGCCACATCTTCTTTACCCATTCATTTGTCAGTGGACACTTAGGTTGCTTCCATGTCCTGGCTATTGTAATAGTGCTGCAATGAACACTGTGGTGCATATCTCTTTTTGAATTATGGTTTTCTCAGGATATATGCCCAGTAGTGAGATTGCTGAGTCATATGACAAAGGAAGCCATAAACAAGACAAAAAGACAACCCTTAGAATGGGAGAAAATATTTGCAAATGAAGCACCTGACAAAGGATCAATCTCCAAAATTTACAAGCAGCTCATGCAGCTCAATATCATAAAAACAAACAACCCAATCCAAAAATGGGCAGAAGACGTAAATAGACATTTCTCCAAAGACGACATACAGATTGCCAACAAACACATGAAAGGTGCTCAACATCACTAATCATTAGAGAAATGCAAATCAAAACAACAATGAGGTATCACCTCACACTGGTCAGAATGGCCATCATCAAAAAATCTACAAACAATAAATGCTGGAGAGAGTGTGGATAAAAGGGTAATATTACTCTTGCACTAGTGGTGGGAATGTAAATTGATACGGCCACTATGGAGAACAGTATGGAGGTTCCTTAAAAAACTAAAAACAGTATTGCTTTTTTGCGCGAGAGCTTTGTCTCCATTTCTAGGCCTCTGGACCTTGGCTATCTTGTTTTTGGTTTAGAGGCCTTTCTGAAATTAAAAAGGAGGTTCAATCCAACCATTGGTAGGTGGAATATGCATAAGAAAACAGCAAGGGCTGTTTCTTATTGTCCATTTTCATGAAACTAGGTGAAACACTGCAGTTTTAAGAAACTCTCCTCTTTCCTTGGGTCAAAATTAAGCTTTCAGGTTTAGAGGTAGTAGAAAATCAAGCATCACCTCCCCTCTTGCTACAAACAAAAGAAAACAAACCTTGCAGCCAGGACAGCAGGAACCTGGCTTTGTGAAATTGCAATCAAAGCTGCTCTGTTGATCAGCCAGCAATGGATCTCAAGTGGTAATCTGGGAGCATGCCACCACCATGACGCTTTCAATCCTAGTTAGCAAATACCCCCTTCTAGGATGAAATCTGTCTCCTATGAGTAACCATCAGGGCCATAAGGTCGATAAACCCAAATGAGAACATATTTTTTTGTCCAAATTCCATTATAAATTAGACACATTTTAGAAACAAGTATTGTTTCACTTTACCCATTTTTTAAACCGAAATAAAAAGGTTATAGTTTCATTGCCATGGTGTTCTGGGATATGTGTGCCAATATAAAATGCATCATAGTTTGCTATTCATCTTTTCAAAAGTAAAATGAATATGCAATTACAGAGCATACAATTAAACCGTCAGACATATACAGAGTTATAGAGAGATATACAACTAAACATTCTGGCAAGGAAAAAAATGACAAAAAATGTGAAAACTCAAAGACTGTAGCAATATAATAAGGTTTATATTTGTTTTCTTTTTCTTTTATCTTTGTAAAAATATCAGTAAGTTACTTTTTGAGTATCTGATAATGTGATACTAATATGTTTAATAACATGGTACTTCAAGTTTTCTTCTTGAAAGAAACCTTTTCTTCAGTTTTTTATGGAGTTTGGTTTAGCTGAGGTAAACTTTGTTTTAAGTGAAAATTTATTTAGCAAATACTACTTTCAAATTTTAGGGAATTTTTAAATTATAATCTGTTTACTTTGGGAAGATTAAAAATTAGTGGAAATTTTGAGTAATGACTTAATTTCTGTGAAGGAAGCAAACATCTCAGTGCATATCACATCTAAAATATCTTTTCCCTCTCAAAGAAATAAAATTAGATCATGGTAATCAAAGAATTTTAAATATACTCTTGAGAAGTACATAAAAATTTAAAGAAAATAATGAGATTTCTATATTTAAGAGAATTAGCAGTTTTATAATCTATATTATGTATAGGAGACTCAGTGAAAAAGTGTCTTTAGGGTTTTTACCTTTCCTTTTATGTGATGGAGTTTAAAAAGATGAAAGGCAAGCTTTTGTGTTTACATCTGGAGTATAAAAGCGGCTCAGTATGAGAAAAGGACATTCCATGAAATACTATGTCAGAAACATTCTCAGTCAGAATTCCAGAAATAGCAAGATGTTAAATAGATAATTAAAATGTCTTCAAGGTTTAAACCATAGGGACTTAGGGTTTTAATCATGCAGTGTATATTCATCAGAAGTTTTTGCTTTTATCTTGATCAGATTTTGATGCTGTCTTTGGAGGAAGAAAGACCAAGATCTGTGCTTCTGAAATTCTTGGTTTGATAGGACCTTATATTAGAATGCTTAACTCAGAATAGCTATCATTTTATTAGATGGCTGGCAGAAGCCTTCAGCAATGCTGTCTGGCAGAAACATAATGGGCTCTTCCATTTCTGATGAAATTGGAAAGCTGTGGGAACTTGTGTGTCATGGCATAGGAACTGTGTTACCCATGGTGTAAGATTTTTCTTTTCAAGGAAGGGAGCAAACAGAATATTGTAACAAATTACAGCTTTAATGTAAACAGGTTTTGATCCAAATATTTTTTTAATGTAATGCAAATATGAGAACAAAAGTTTGGCAACAAGGTGCATATTGCATAAAGAAGTAGACATCTAAATACATCTTGGAACATTTATATCAGCAAAGATGTACAGCTTAGAAATTTACTCATTCCTGTCTCTTGGCATATGTACATTATTTTTTTCCTACTTCACTCTCTACGTCTGAAAAAGGCACCATAAGTATACGTGATAGTTATGGGCATAAAAATTTAGTACACAAATGTATATTTTAATGTGAATTAATAGTATGTCATACATTGACACACTAAAATTTATGTTTCCTAAAGTTAGAGTTAAGAACTAATACAGTAGTATATACCACTGCTAAAGATCACAATTTCATTAAATATTTTTCTGTACCGACTCTCATATCAGTCCTTTTATCATATTAAACAAAAGATGTGGATGTGAGTTGATTATTGTATCCCTTATTATCTCAGGTTAAAACCAAAGCAGATATTTATGCAAGTTATAGTGAATGAACACATTGTAAATAATATTTAAATAGTCCTTTGTATTCTTGCTAATGAAAAGGAAATTCAAATCATTTTAGAACACGATGTTTCGAGTAATTGAAACATTTCAAAACTCTCTGTATTTTACATAAAGAAATTAACTTGTCTCACTTATTTGTTGCACTGGATGAGAAAATGATAGGCAGGGATATAGAAATCATATCAATGGAAATGTTCTTATTCAACAAATGAGTTTTAAGTAGTAAAACTGCAGATGCTGTTTATACTCTGGTTTAATTGCTTAAATACACATGCAGGTGGAGAAAATACTAACTTGTGCTTATTAGATAGGGTGATTGTTTGATGGCAAAGCAAAAGACCCTTCAGTTATAAAGAGAATCTGTAGAGTAATATGAATCAAGTGAAACTGTAATTCGTGCCTTTAAAACATCATTCACAGATTTCTAAAATTTAGTAATGGAGAGAGGTCAAATATAAAAATTTCTGAAGGTAATATTTTTAGTATAGAAATATATCTGTATTTATGTATATATATGGTATATAAGTTACACTATATAAATAGGTAATGTATAAAATATAGTACAGGTAGAATGGAACTTTTGATGGGAATTAGTGTAAATTTATTCAAACTTCTTAAAATGCCCGAATACACTAAGCAACTGAATTTTCTATTGACAATATTATCTTTAAGGTTTAGTTTCTAATCTTCTAAATAACGTGCCTGAGGTCGAGAGAACTTTAGATTTCCTTTACAGACATTATTAAAACTGAGATCTGCAGCTGCCACACCAAAAACATCTGGTTAGAAAGGAGGATTTAAAAGGTGGTATAATTATTAAATCTGTGAAACAGAAATCAAACCCAATAGAGAAATGGAAAATTTGAAAAAGAAATAATTTTTTTTTGGTATCTACTAGCTTGATATTTCTAGGATTAAATGTCCAACTTCACTGTTTATCTGTCAAAGTCACAAGTATTTTCTTTAAATTTGTAACTTTGTGATACGTCTACAATCAGATATTATAACGTTATGGTTCCCAGCGAACACAGAGGCACCCCTCCTTTATTCTGGAAACAGAATAAATCTTCAAATTTCATCTAATATCAGAAAATGCTCTTCAATTTATCTAGTTCCATCCAAAATTCCTGAAATTGTTTTAAGCTCCATACAAAATCTTTCTCAGCTTGAAGTCTGCCTGGATTTTTCTAAAAAATGTTTTGGACTTAACTTGGAAATCTTTTAGAGAAACAATAACATTGTGAGGTTTTAACTGAAAGGAAAGTTGGAATTAAATGTTCTAATGCAAAATCAGTTAAAATAAATATGTTATTGTGTTTCAGTTCCATTGAATTATTGGTCTCAGATGTTCAAGAGTACCAAAACATATTTAAACCCTGGGGCTGTTTTTACACACATACACATGCACACACACACACAACTTTAAAACATTCAGTTGAATAAAAATATTGGCAGGACTTTTAAAATTATGAGCTAGATATTTATCTGAATTTGCCTTATATTTAAAATAATTACAGAACTAAACTTTTTATATTTTAACAAAGGATCATTCATATATAAATTATAAAATATATTTTTCCTGAAGAGTTATTCAAATAATATCAATTTATAATAGCAATTTACCAATAATATCAAACATATTATATTTTAGTTAATGTTACTAAAAAATAAAATTGGTTTATTACCCACCAACTCTTCTACCTCAAACTGGGAATTTCAGATAACTAAGCTTGGCTATTTAAAGCACAAACTCATTCATATCAATCAGACATAATTTTTATTTTGCCTTTTTGAGAAATGATCTTAATAATCATTTAGGAATGGAGATTATAATTAAAACAGTGTACAATTTAATGTTAATCAGAAATTATATGATGTACAGTAGCAGCTAAAAAGATTCAAATGACTTCCAAATAACAGAAGTAAAGCTGAGAATAGTTTTTTAATAAAGGCCATTTTGCCTGGTAGGAAAAGATTGTTAAATGCAAAAGAAATCTTTTAAACTAATATGATGAGGTGCATGTAAAAATTAATATTATGCTCGAATGTTCTCTCTAGTGAGTAGCCTAGGTTGATTTATTCATTTAGGTAATTATGTTCAGCAATATTAGTAATTCACTGTTAAATTGAATTTGGAGAATGCACAATAAATTGAAACTGTAGTCATATTTCTTTCTCACTGTGTAACAAACAGAGATGTATTGGTGTAAGTTCTGAGTGTACTACATAAGTTAAATTCCCTAGACTGCAATTTGGTCAAAAAGCTTTAGACATTAACTTGAGCTATATTAGGCGGCTGCCATTGGATGGCAGTAAAATTCTACATCAATCACTTTAAGCAAAGTGAAGCCGGGAAAATAATGGGACTTTTCTTTTATTATTTAACAGCAGAATGCTGATTTAAAAGGCAAAGCTCAGGGGGTTGTGTATATTGTAGCAATACTAACTAATTTTTAAAACGGTTTTCTTTTCTTCTCCAATCTATTTAAAGGGAGATGCAATTTTGGAAGAATCATTTACAGTATTTTATCACTCAAAGAGATTATGTCACTTCTTTTCTTTTATGTAATAAAAATTCATTTTATATTTTAAAAAGGAGTCAATAAAAGGAAATTAACAAATATATGTGATTTGAACCTTCTTTACCTTATCAGTGCCTAAGTCCACTTTTTTTCTGATTATAAAGCACACTTGTATTTTTGTTACATTCAGGCCTTGAAAGCCTGACTTATTTTAAAAAGCTATAAACATCATAATGTTTAAAGTTTATTTAGAAAATTTTTGAAACAGAGAACAAAATTTCAAGTTACATAGTAAACATCGCTAAAGGTGATCTTACAGAAGGGATTTTTTCTTTCCAAGGAGGCTTTAAATTCTGTGCTTGCTTACCACTGAAATTAGGCAATATTTTACTCTTGAGATTTTAAAAACAATGTTGAATATTTCTGACTTTCTGTTAATTTTTAGTTACCCAAGAACAATTCACAGAGAGGGCAAGTCTAAAAAGAAAACCTCTGTCGTATAAACCTGTTGTGATTATCACATGAAATTAACAGGAATAAATAGTGCAGAGTGCAAATAAAATGAGACACGTCCTAGATGCTTTCTCATATAAAGAAATGTGTGTCCTTCTGCCCCTTCCTCTCATGTAGATTTTTATTTGGTTAGAAGTTGGTAAGTTCAATTACGATTTATTTGGCCATAAAATGAACTGATTGTTTTCAGAAAATATTCAGGGTGGTCTGACACAATCAGAAGGCTATTAATCAGGATTTCCTGGAACAAGCCACAGACTTTCCTGCTATTTATCCTCTCCCTCACTTTATGTTTAAAGTCTATTAAAAGTTTATAGTCTTCCAAAGATCATATTAGGCATTAAAATTCAGGCATCTCATTCTTGCTGCAAAGATGGTTAGAAGAAAAGAAAATAAATGGGTTATCACGAATCCATTCGCATCATGAGCAGTGTAAAAAGCATGCACAGTGGAACAATATTCATTTATTTTTACGACAGTGATTGAGAAGAGAAAAAAGGAAGTGAAATAAACCTAGGGATATGTAGTATTATTACTTCCATGCACAGGGAGTTAGGACGGCTGGAATGAAATACCTCAGCATTGCAGAGAAACATGTATTTAACTTTGTGTGTGAGTGTGTGTTGTAGGGTGTGATCTTTGCAAGTGTTGGTCTATTGAGTTAATGAGTTTACTTCTGTTGCAAAAACCCTGAATTAACATTTATTTAAATCAGCAGTATTTTAAAAGCTTATTCTACAGAATGTTTGTCAGAATAAAGAAGACATGTACACATTTTTCTCCATTTGCCATTCTCAAACAAGACACAGTGAAAACATATATAAAAATGAATCTCAAATATTCATAGATATGGAGTTTAACAAAGATCAATTTTTTAAACATTTACATATTCTGCATTTATATACAGGGTTAAAAACAAAAGCATTTCTTCCAATGCAGTACAAAATTGGTTGATGCTTGAATCTTAATCTCTAGTTGATTTTTTATGCCTATTTATTCAAAGAATAAGTGGATCTTACTCTGAAATTTAAGAAAACATTTGCAAGTACCTAAACTGGACTTCTTTATATTGAGATACTATCTATCCAAATCCAACTGTTAGATTATTTACATTGATTTAGAAAGATAGTGATATGGTAAAATTTATTCCCAATAAGCAGCACATGTTGCAAATTTTTTCTTAAGTTTAATTTAAAATTGTTTAAAATACTTGTTTACTAGTTAATATCATAGAAAAAATGCTGCAGAACTTTGAATAAATTATGTGTTTTTATCCTGTTCACTTTTATAAATACAAATTTTTATAGTAAATGTTCCTTAGAAACTGTGAAATTTGAGAATTCACAGTATGCTTTGCACACTTCTGATGCATATTCATTGAATCAGTGTTATCAAGCTTATACTTAGGCATAGTATTAAGTGCATACACTCTGGAACTGAACTCTTTGGGTTTGAATATTGGTTCTGACACTGACTAGCTGTGTGACCTTGGAGAGTTTACTTAATCTCTCTGTGCCTTTATTTTCTTGCTCTTTAAAATGTATAGAATAATATTACCCATCTCACAGGTTTGTTGTAATTAATAGGTGAATAAAAAGTATATACAATTATTACTTACAAGAGTCATGGCATGGTACAAATATTGCAATGATTGCTACTATGCCAGGAAATCAAAGGCAAAAGAGCCAGAGTCCTTGCTCTCAAGGAGCTCATAATCTGGCTTAGAAGATAGTTGGGTGTTTTTGAGGTATTAGTACAAACTAGGCATTGGAGATACAAAGATGTACGCTTCAAGGTGCTCTCAGGCACAGGTGGGAGACCCATAATGCAGTGCAGTAAATGAAGTGATAAACCTATGCTCTGGAGAGAATATAGTGCATCTAACCTGCAGGTTGCACAGTTGGGGGAGGTTGGGCTATAGAGGATCCATTCCATGAGGGGACGCACCTTTAACTGGGTCTTGAAGAAGAATATGAGTCAGTCAGCAGAGGAGGAGTATGAGAACTCTAAGCAGAGGGGTCATCCTAGGCACAAGCATCGAACACATGAAGATGTTAACTGTTTGATGAACTCTAAGTAATTCATCCATTAAATAGAAGATGCATATAAAAAATTTAAAAACATCCTTTTCCTCGAAGACATTTAATTTTAACAAGAAAGAATGAAATAATACTTTTCATATATATGATCTTACACTATAGTAGAATTCAATCTTGTCATTCATTGGGCATGAAGATTATCATTTATTATTTGATGTAAGGAAAATAGGACTGGGCTTCTATCATAGACTGCATCTATATTTTACAAATGCAAACAATATTGGAAATACTGGAAATACAAACAGTGAAATGTCGATGGCATCCAATTCTTTCACCTAAAAAAATGATTGTGTTTGGATTAAAAATCACCATCTGAGACCAGTAATACTTCAACAATACTACCCTTAGATCATCATATTATCAATACGGTTGTATAATTTCAAAAATAATGATTAGTTGTGATATTATGATTTATAATAATATGTTATATATAATAGATATGTATAAAATACATAAAAATATATATTTGGTCTTCATCCCCATTCCTGGTGTAGAGCTCCTAAAATCATGGTTGGTAAACACATGGTGATTTGGAGAGCATGGTTCTCTCAGAGAGGCAAGGAGTTTCCTCATCCTTTTCCCATATCTTGCCCTATGCATCTCTTCCATCTGGCTGTTTCTGAGTCATATGCTTTTTATTACAGAAAACCAATCATCTAGTAAGTAAATGTTTTGGAGTTCTGTGAGCTACTGTAGCAAATTAATTGAACCCAAGGAAAGGGTCATTGGAACTTCCAACTTATAACTGGTTGTTCAGAAGCACAAGTGAAAACCTGGACTTGCAATTGGCAATTGGCATCTTAATGGTGGCGGGGGGGGGCAGTCTTGTAGGACTGAGCCCCTAACCTGTGAGATCTGATGCTATCTCCAGGTAGATGGTGTCAGAATTGACTTGAATTGTAGGACATCCAGCTGGTGTTAGAATTGTTTGGCAGTGTGAGAAAAAAACCCACACATGGGAATTGGGTGTCAGAACTATATTAGTGTAATGAAAAGATATAATACTTATATTAATGATTATACTAGCAGTTGAAAAACAGGTAGGAACTGGGCCAAAATGGCATATTGCATACAAATTTGTCTCTCTTCCAAATGAAAATATGTATTTAATTTTTAAAAAGTTTTAAAGTATTATAAAGCTAAAGAAGACATATCATAAAGTTTCTCTTTCTCTCTTATGATATAAATACACAGTAAACTAGAAATTATGAGGAATTCTTGTAAGATAGAAAATAGATGGAATTGAATTAACAAAAAAGCTAGACCTGAATAAACCACAACAAAGAATATAAGCAAGATAAAGCTTCAAAAAAGACAAAATAAAATTTCTGTTTTGGCTTGAAGTGCCTATTCAAATTCAACAGAAAATAAGAACCGCTAATCTAAAATCACCTACCTTTTGAGAAAAAAACACCATGAAAGAAAGGGACCAAATGAGTAAATACAGTAAATGGCTCCCAATGAACAGAGTTAAAAGGGAAAATAGAAAATAACATAAATATAAGCAGTAACCTTCAAGGGAGGAAAGAAGGCAGTGTTCATTAACAACATTCATCAGCAATGATAACAAGAATAAGCTAGGATAAGAAATCAGAAACTGATCATCAAAGTATAAAATTCGATTATGGAAAATGTAACCAAATTGTCAAAGCAGAAGATAAAATTAGTGAGCGGAATGATTATGCTAAGGAATGAGAGCCCTAATGGACAGAATGTTTCTCTAATATCCAAACTTCATAGAATGTATTACTTTGGCTGGTGTTTGTACAGTAAAGAGGTATATTTACTTACCGAAACCGAAATACAACATTTTCAACAAAGTAAAGTGGGGAAGATCTTGAATTATAATTCAGCAGCTGGTCAGAATCATGTGTAGATACTTTAAAGTATGTACTGTATCAACAAAGGGATGAGTATATTGGTTGTTCTGGGTGCTTAAAGAGGTTACTAAAAACTAATGTCAGCCTCCAAGTTCACATTTTTATGCAGAGCGCTTTTTAAAAGAATAGAATTTTGATATTAAGATGGAATATATACCTCAATATGTAAAACAAAAGCCCAAAGAGGTAGATGAAGACATGTTGATAGATGTAGAAGTCCCAGTGTCAAAGGTGTGTGCATTCCAAAGGGCAGGAACAAGAAATGAGGAGTGAAATGCTTCAGAGGAAAGGAAGACATGTCTTCACGCTGAATGAAAAACCAGACGAGTAGACTCAATGTGGTGAAACTTCAGAACAAAGAAGATAATGGTTCAATTATAAAAACAATAATGCTGCAGAAAAGAACAAGCATGCAGGCAAACACACACACACACACACACACAGAACCTAGGTTATCTACAAAGGAGAAATAATCAAAGTGGCATCAACAAAAAGTAACAAATTTGGAGAAAATACTTGAAAAATATATTAGACAAATAATTGCGATACATAATTTGTCTAAAATCCCTTAGAAGTTAATAGAAAATTATAATCACAATTTAAAAATTGGGCAAAATTCAAGTATGGCCAAGTGACAAAAGAAGAAATACACAAGGGCAATGTAATGCAAAAAAATGCATAACTCACTAATTGTCAGGAATATACAAACTGAAATGGCAGTGAGATGTCAGTTTTGCTTATAATATTGGCAAAAATATTTGATTCACAGTATCTAGTGTTATAAGGGTTTGAGATATTAAAGGCTCTTGCACATTACTGTCTTATGAAAAGGAACCTGCAATATCTAATTAAACTTCAAAAGATTAAAATTTCTTTACTCAAGAGGTCCACTTGAAAGATTCTATTATACAGAAATATTTGCCTAAGTATGTGTGTGTGTGTGTGTGTGTGTGTATGTATACATATGCAAACAAGAAATTTAAATAGAGCAGTATTAGTGACCCCCAAAGTTAAAAATAATCTAAATACCCATATGCTTATTCTTAAAATCTGTCACATACTTAATATAAAGTATAGCATAAAATAATACAACAGTTAAATCAAATAAGGTAAATGTGTTTTTATTGATAGGTGTATAAAATGATATATATATTATACATAACATAAAGAAGACAAAATAGTACTTTTTATCTGTTTTATTCATAGTAATTTGACTTATGATATAAGTGAATATATATAAAAATACAAATATATATAAATATATATATACATATGAGTTTATATGAATGTATACATATATGTAAAATCATTTGAAAGTATATGCAACAATCCAGGTATCATTAGAAATTAATTTTGGCAGGGAAGTAGTTGTGGGTGACCAGCATATGAGTGATTTCCATTTTTATATATGTATTTCAGTGTTTGATATTTTAAAATTGTGAGTATATTTATTTTTATATGAAAAATATATGCTTATTTTTTAAGGAAGATATTTAGGGGAAAATAAATTCTACAAATTGGGGAAGGCTTTGTGGAGACAGATTATTTTTGCTCCATGTAGTGTCACCTGGGAAAACTATTGAGACTCAAGGATCTACCTCTAAAATGGCCTCCTTTACATGGCTGTCAAGTTAGTGATCATTCTCAGTCGGGAGCTCAGCTAGAGCTGTTGATCTGGGATTTTGTTTCTCCTCCATGTTCCCTCCATCTGACAAGGTTGGTCATGTCACAGTAAAACAGTCTCAGAATAGTTGACGTCTCAAATGGTAACTGGCATCCTGCAAAGTGAAATAGAAGAATTTGGCAAAATTTTCTTAAATCCTGGACTTGGAGATGCCAAAACAACACTTCCTCCACATTCTATTGGTCAAAGCAGTAACAGGACCAGTTTAAGAAAAAAGGAGAATGAACTATACAAGGACATGAATAAAGGGGGACATGGTTCTTTGGGGGCCATCAAAGCAACAGAGTACTACAAACTGTCAAAAGATAGAGGTTGGGACTGCCAGAATAGCTGCAAAATTGAACAGGCATTGATCCAAGAGGAGAGAGATCCAAAGCAGGAAGGATGTCATATCTACATATAAACTCTCTCCAGATCCTTAATTGTCCTCTGAACTGAGCAAGACCAAGGAGTACTTAGAGAAGCCAAGCAGAAAGGGATAGCTGGAAATTAGAAAAAGTGGGGCAGAGATTTCAGCTGCTCCCCACTGCCAGGGAAAAAAGTGTTGGAATTTCAGTCTCACGAAGCTAGAGATTAGACAAAAACCTCAGGCTGTCTATTGAAATACCAAAAAGGCTCCAGTTTAAGAAGAAAATCTATATGCAGGCAATAGTCTCATCGTAACAAAGTATAAAAGTGAGGCTCCTCAAGATCAATGTGATTAGTCTAACTTTACTCTCTGCTAGAACACATGCCAACACTCTTCAGAGGAAGATAAAAGAATCCAGAGTCTCTAAACACGTTACTCAGATTTACAATAGAATGTGACTCATAGATATATTTGTATATAGATATATAGAGATATCTACATACAAATAGATATCTCTCCATCTGTTTGTATCGTCTTTAATTTCTTTCATCAGTGTCTTATAATTTTCTGCATACAGGTCTTTCGTCTCCTTAGGTAGGTTTATTCCTAGATATTTTATTCTTTTTGTTGCAATGGTAAATGGGAGTGTTTTCTTAATTTCACTTTCAGATTTTTCATCATTAGTGTATAGAAATGCAAGAGATTTCTGTGCATTAATTTTGTATCCTGCAACTTTACCAAATTCATTGATTAGCTCTAGTAGTTTTCTGGTAGCATCTTCAGGATTCTGTTTGTATAGTATCATGTCATCTGCAAACAGTGACAGCTTTACTACTTCTTTTCCGATTTGTATTCCTTTTATTTCCTTTTCTTCTCTGATTGCTGTGGCTAAAACTTCCTAAACTATGTTAAATAAGAGTGGTGAGAGTGGCAGCCTTGTCTTGTTCCTGATCTTAGTGGAAATGCATTCCGTTTTTCACCATTGAGGATGATGTTGGCTGTGGGTTTGTCATATATGGCCTTTATTATGTTAAGGAAAGTTCCCTCTATGCCTACTTTCTGCAGGGTTTTTATCATAAATGGGTGTTGGATTTTGTCGAAAGCTTTCTCTGCATCTATTGAGATGATCCTGTGGTTTTTCTCCTTCAATTTGTTAATACGGTGTATCACGTTGATTGATTTGCATATATTGCAGAATTCTTGCATTCCTGGAATAAACCCCACTTGATCACGGTGTATGATCCTTTTAATGTGCTGTTGGATTCTGTTTGCTAGTATTTTGTTGAGGATTTTTGCATCTATGTTCATCAGTGATATTGGCCTGTAGTTTTCTTTCTTTGTGACATCTTTGTCTGGTTTTGGTATCAGAGTGATGGTGGCCTCATAGAATGAGTTTGGGAGTGTTTCTCCCTCTGTTATATTTTGGAAGAGTTTGAGAAGGATAGGTGTTAGCTCTTCTCTAAATGTTTGATAGAATTTGCCTGTGAAGCCATCTGGTCCTGGGCTTTTGTTTGTTGGA
The DNA here is from genome assembly GCF_003676395.1 of Aethalodelphis obliquidens. Classification (NCBI taxonomy): domain Eukaryota; kingdom Metazoa; phylum Chordata; class Mammalia; order Artiodactyla; family Delphinidae; genus Aethalodelphis; species Aethalodelphis obliquidens. The sequence continues at coordinate 7,769,716 of NW_020838025.1, read as the reverse complement.
AGATTTTTAATCACAGTCTCAATTTCAGTGCTCATGGTTGGTCTGTTTATATTTTCTTTCTCTTCCTTGTTCAGTCTCTGAAGGTTGTGCTTTTCTAGGAAAGTGTCCATTTCTTCCAGGTTGTCCATTTTATTGGCATATAGTTGCTTTTAGTAATCTCTCATGATACTTTGTATTTCTGCAGTGTCAGTTGTTACTTCTCCTTTATCGTTTCTCATTCTGTTGATTTGAGTCTTCTCCCTTTCTTTCTTGAAGAGTCTGCCTAATGGTTTATCAATTTTGTTTGTCTTCTCAAAGAAGCAGTTTTAGTTTTATTGATCTTTGCTACTGTTTCCTTCATTTCTTTTTCATTTATTTCTAATCTGATCTTTATGATTTCTTTCCTTCTGCTAACTTTGGGTTTTGTTTTGTTCTTCTTTCTCTAATTGCTTTAGGTGTAAGGTTAGGTTGTTTATTTGAGATTTTCCTTGTTTCTTGAGGTTGGATTGTATTGCCATAAACTTCCCTCTTAGAACTGCTTTTGCTGCATCCCATAGGTTTTGGGTCATCGTGTTTCCATTGTCATTTGTTTCTAGGTATTTTTTGATTTCTTCTTGGATTTCTTCAATGATCTCTTCGTTATTTAGTAGTGTATTATTTAGCCTCCATGTGTTTTATGTTTTTTACTGGTTTTTTCCTGTAATTGATAAGTAGTCTCATAGCGTTGTGTTCGGAAAAGATACTTGGTATGATTTCAATTTTCTTAAATTTATCGAGGCTTGATTTGTGACCCAAGATATGATCTATCCTAGAAAATGTTCCATGAGCTCTTGAGAAGAATGTGTATTCCATTGTTTTTGGATGGAATGTTCTTTAAATATCAATTAAGTCCATCTTGTTTAATGTATCATTTAAAGCTTGTATTTCCTTCTTTGTTTTCATTTTGGATGATCTGTCCATTGGTGAAAGTGGAGTGTTAAAGTCCCCTACTATGGTTGTGTTACTGTCGATTTCCCATTTTATGGACATTAGCATTTGCCTTATGTATTGAGGTGCTCCTATGTTGGGTGCATAAATATTTATAATTGTTATATCTTCTTCTTGGATTGATACCGTGATCATTATGTAATGTCCTTCTTTGTCTCTTGTAATAGTCTTTATTTTAAAGTCTATTTTGTTAAATATGAGAATTGCTACTCCAGCTTTCTTTTGATTTCCGTTTGCCTGGAATATCTTTTTCCATCCTCTCACTTTCATTCTGTATGTGTCCCTAGGTCTGAAGTGGGTCTCTTGTCGACGGCATATATACGGGTCTTGTTTTTGTATCTATTCATCCAGTCTGTGTCTTTTGGGTGGAGTATTTAGTCCATTTATATTTCAGGTAATTATCAATATGTAAATTCCTATCACCATTTTCTCAATTGTTTTGTGTTTGTTATTGTTGGTCTTTTCCTTCTCTTGTGTTTCTTGCCTAGAGAAGTTCCTTTAGCATTTGTTCTAAAGCTGGTTTGTTGGTGCTGAATTCTCTTAGCTTTTGCTTGTCTGTTAAGCTTTTAATTTCTCCATCGTATCTGAATGATATCCTTACTGGGTAGAGTAATCTTGGTTGTAGTTTTTTCCCTTTTATCACTTTAAATATGTACTGCCATTCCCTTCTGGCTTGCAGAATTTCTGCTGAAAGATCAGTGTTAGCCTTATGGGGATTCCTTTTTATGTTATTTATTGTTTTTCCCTTGATGCTTTTAATATTTTTTCTTTGTGTTTAATTTTTGATAGTTTGATTAATATGTGTCTTGGTGTGTTTCTCCTTGGATTTATCCTGTATGGGACTCTCTGTGCTTCCTGGACTTGATTAACTATTTCCTTTCCCATATTAGGGAAGTTTTCAATTATAATCTCTTCAAATATTTTCTCAGTACCTTTGTTTTTGTTTTCTTATTCTGGGACCCCTGTAATTCAAATGTTGGTGTGTTTAATGTTGTCCCAGAGGTCTCTGAAACTGTCCTCAATTCTTTTCATTTCTTTTTTTAAAATTCCGCTCTGCAGTAGTTCTTTCCACTATTTTATCTTCCAGGTCAGTTATCCGTTCTTCTGCTTCATTTTTTCTGCTATTGATTCCTTCAGAGAATTTTTAATTTCATTTATTGTGTTGTTCATCATTGTTTGTTTGCTCTCTAGTTCTTCTAGGTCCTTATTAAACGTTTCCTGTTTTTTCTCCATTCTATTTCCAAGATTTTGGATCATCTTTACTATCATTACTCTGAATTCTTTTTCAGGTAGACTGCCTATTTCCTCTTCATTTGTTTTGGTCTGTTTGGTTTTTACTTTGCTCCTTCACCTGCTATGCGTTTCTCTGTCTTCTCATTTTGCTTAACTTAGTGTGTTTGGGGTCTCCTTTTCACAGGCCTCAGGCTCATATTTCCCATTGGTGTTTGTGTCTGCCCCCAGTGGCTAAGGTTGGTTCAGTGGGTTGTGTAGGCTTCCTGGTGGAGGAGACTAGTGCCTGTTTTCTGGTGGATGAGGCTGGATCTTGTCTCTCTGGTGGGCAGGTCCAAGTCTGGTGGTGTGTTTTGGGGTTTCTGTGAACTTATTATTATTTTAGGCAGCCTCTCTGCTAATGGGTGGTGTTGTGTTCCTGCCTTGTTAATTGTTTGGCATAGGGTGTCCAGCACTGTAGATTGCTGGCCATTTAGTGGAGTTGGGTATTAGCATTGAGATTGAGATCTCAGGGAGAGCTTTTGCGATTTGATATTGTGTGGAGCCGGGAGGTCTCTGCTGGACCAATGTCCCGAACTCGGCTCTCCCACCTCAAAGGCACAGGACTTACATCCGGCCAGAGCACCAAGACCCTGTCAGCCACATGGCTCAGAAGAAAAGGGAGAAAGAAAGAAAAGAAGGAAGGAAAGAAGGAAAGAAGAAAAGAAGGAAAGAAGAAAAGAAAGAAAGAAAGAAAGAAAGGAGAGAGCAACCAAACCAAAAAACAAATCCACCAATGATAAGAAGAGCTAAAAACTATATTAATAAAAACCCGAAACACCAAAAGAGAAAAAAAAATGGAGAGACAGAACACTAGGACAAATGGTAAAAGAAAAGCTATACAGAGAAAATCAGTCAAAGAAGCATATACATACACACTCACAAAAAGAGAAAAAGGAAAAAAAAAAATTGTTGCTCCCAAATTCCACCACCTGAATTTTGGGATGATTAGTCTATTCAGGTATTCCGCAGATTCAGGGTACCTCAGGTTGATTGCAGAGATTTAATCTGCTGCTCCTGAGGCTGCTGGGAGAGATTTCCCTTTCTCTTCTTTGTTTGCACAGCTCCTGGGGTTCAGCTTTGGTTTTAGCCCCACCTCTGTGTGTAGGTCGCCTGAGGGCGTCTTTTACCTAGCCAGACAGGATGGGGTTAAAGTAGCAACTGATTAGGGGGCTCTGGCTCACTCAGGACAGGGGGAGGGAGGGGTATGGAATGTGGGATGAGCCTGCGGCGGCAGAGCCTGGCATGACGTTGCAATGGCCTGAAGTGCACCGTGTGTTCTCCCGGGGTGTATTCTACCGGGGAAGTTGTGTCTGGATCATGGGACCCTGGCAGTGGCGGGCTGCACAGGCTCCCGGGATGGGAGGTGTGGATAGTGACCTGTGCTTGCACACAGACTTCTTGGTGGCTGCAGCAGCAGCCTTAGCGTTTCATGCTGGTCTCTGGTGTCTCTGCTGATAGCCGCGGCTCGCGCCATTTTCTGGAGCTCATTTAAGCAGTGTTCTGAATCCCCTCTCCTCGCGCACCCTGAAACGATGGTCTCTTGCCTCTTAGGCAGGGCCAGACTTCTTCCCAGACTCCCTCCCAGCTAGCTGTGGTGCACTAGCCCCCTTCAGGCTGTGTTCACACAGCCACTCCCAGTCCTATCCCTGGGATCTGACCTCCAAAGAAGCCTGAGACTCAGGTCCCAGCCCCTACCCGTCCCACCTGTCAGGTGAGCAGACAAGCCTCTCGGGCTGGTGAGTGCAGGTCGGCACCGATCCTCTGTGCGGGAATCTCTCCACTTTGCCCTCCTCACCTCTGTTGCTGTGCTCTTCTCTGTGGCTCCGAAGCTTCCCCCGTCTGCCACCCACAGTCTCCGCCAGTGAAGGGGCTTCCTAGTGTGTGGAAACCTTTCCTCCTTCACAGCTCCCTCCCACTGGTGCAGGTCCCATCCCTATTCTTTTGTCTCTTCTTTTTCTTTTTTCTTTTGCCCTACCCAGGTACGTGGGGAGTTTCTTGCCTTTTGGGAAGTCTGAGGTCTTCTGCCAGCGTTCAGTAGGTGTTCTGTAGGCGTTGTTGCACATGTAGATGTATTTCTGATATATTTGTGGGGAGTAAGGTGATCTCCACGCCTTACTCTTCCACCATCTTGAAGGTCTCTCTGTACCGCATCTTCTTTATCCATTCCTCTGTGATGGACACTTAGGTTGTTTCCATGTCTTGGCTATTGTAAATAGTGCTGCAATGAATATTGGGGTGCATGTGTCTTTTCGAATTAGAGTTTTCTCCAGATATATGCCAGGAGTGGGATTGCTGGATCATATGGTAACTCTATTTTTAGTTTTTTAAGGAACCTTCATTTTGGCAATGTTGATTCTTCCAATCCAAGATCATGGTATATCTCTCCATCTGTTTGTGTAATCTTTGATTTCTTTCATCAGTATCATAGTTTTCTGAGTACAGGTCTTTTGCCTCCTTAGGTAGGTTGATTCCTAGATATTTTTTTCTTTTTGATGTGATGGTAAGTTGAATTTTTTCTTTAATTTCTCTTTCTGATCTTTTATTGTAAGTGTATAGAAATGCAACAGATTTCTGTGTATTTATTTTGTATCCTGCAACTTTACCAAATTCATTGATGAGCTCTAGTAGTTTTTTAGTAGCATCTTTAGGATTTTCTATGTATAGTATCATGTCATCTGCAAACAGTGACAGTTTTACTTCTTCTTTTCCAGTTTGGATTCCCTTTATTTCTTTTTCGTCTCTGATTTCCATGCTGGGACTTCCAAAACTATGTTGAATAAAGGTGGTGAGAGTGGGCATTCTTGTCTTGTACCTGATCTTACAGGAAATGCTTTTAGCTTTTCACCATTGAGTATGATGTTAGCTGTAGGTTTGTAATATATGGCCTTTATTTGTTGAGGTGGACTCCCTCTATGCCCACTTTCTGGAGAGTTTTTATCATAAATGGCTGTTGAATTTTGTCAAAAGCTTTTTCTGCGTCTATTGAGATGATCATATGGATTTTATTCAATTTGTTGATGTGGTGTATCACACTGATTGATTTGCAGATACTGAAAAATCCTTGCATCCCTGGGATAAATCCCACTTGATCATGGTATCTGATCCTTTTAATGTATTGTTGGATTCTGTTTGCTAGTATTTTGTTTGGGATTTTTGCATCTATGTTCGTCAGTGCTATTGACCTGTAATTTTCTTTTTTTGTGGTATGTTTGTCTGGTTTTTGGTATCAGGGTGATGGTGGCCTCATAGAATGGGTTTGGGAGTGTCCCTTCCTCTACAATTTTTTGGAATAGTTTCAGAAACATAGGTGTTAACTCTTTTCTAAATGTTTGATATAATTTGCCTGTGAGGCCATCTGGTCCTGGACTTTTGTTTGTTGGGAGTTTTTAAATCACAGTTTCAATTTCAGTATTTATGATCGGTCTCAGTCTTGGGGGATTGTACCTTTCTCAGAATTTGTCCATTTCTTCTAGGTTGTCCATTTTATTGGCATATAGTTGCTTGTAGTAGTCTCTTATGATCCTTTGTATTTATGTGGTGTCTATTGTAACTTTTCCTTTTTGACTTCTAATTTTATTGATTTGAGCCCTCCCCCTCTTTTTCTTGATGAGTCTGGCTAAAGGTTTATCAATGTTGTTTAACTTTTCAAAGAATCTGCTTTTAGTTTCATCGAGTAAATGCTATTTTATAAAAAAGTAAAAAGTACCAGAAAGTTTTCGTAGATAAATTGGCTTTCCCCTTCAATAAATATTAAATATATAATAATAATATAAGTATATAATATTGCACATAATATATAATTTAGTATATAAGCTCTTCTGTATTGTCTTCAGATTGTATCTTTAAAAATCATTAATTAATATAATTTGATTAAAAGCCTTCTGGTGCATTTGTCTACATCACAACAACAAAATGTTTTTAAGACTAAGTATTTTTGTAGGATTGCAAGCCAATAATAGACCTCTCAAAAATTGTCACTGGAACTTATAACAATTTATTGTGTTCTATCTTGTGTCCCTGTACATTTCATACATTTAAAAAGTTCTGAACCATTTCAAATGGCAAGTTCATTTTTCTTACTAAATTTTTTATGCAAAATAATGGATTTCAGGTTTTTTTCTATGTGTATAGTAAAGATGAAATTTTATGCTGAAGTTTTAAAGAGGATTTTACTATCTTCCTTTAATGATGACGCTTGTATTAAAATGTAAATAATCATTTTGGTTTACTTAGTATCATGTTATCTAATTTATTAAACAGAAGAGCCCATTTGCTATTTTTGGATCACAATTTTGATAATGAGTACAGATTTTGTCAGACACTTACATAAAGTTTATATTCAAGTTTAGTGTATTTTCTTTGGTTTTAGTTCTATTTTACAAAATCTTTGTATCTTGGAAAAGATTAAACAATGGGCTTGCCTTCAAGTATGTTTCCCATACAATCAGCATATTTGTCACTGAAGCAAGGCCTTGACAGATTTTGAGGGTTAGGAATTTTCATAGAAAATACTATGTACAAAGCAGCAGTTGGTAACATGCTCCAAAAATTTAAGTCAAATGAGATTGCACTAAGGAACACTTCTCTCATTAGAAAAATATTTCTTCTAATGAAATGCCAAAAGATGTCTTTTGTCCATTGTCTCTGAAAGGAAAGCAAGTGACATTGCTTTCTATTTTGATGCAGAAATCGAGAATTGTAGAAATAAGGGTAACAATCATTCACCTTTATATTAAACAATGACCAAAAAAAAAAAAAAAGCAAAGCAAACATAGTGACTGCATTGGGCTTTAATCTGCAGAAGTGGGTTGAACTGTCCAGATGGTAGGATTGAACTGAATATTAGGTGAAAGACACTGATGCTTCTTGACAACATTGCATGGATGGTGCTGAAATGTGACTATGTAAACAGAAGGACCCCTCTTTCCCAGTCTGCTCTTCCTCTTCTCTCCTCCAGCCTCATCCAGCCTGACATTTGACAGTTGGCAGATACCTTATCCCAAGAAACAGAGCCAGATATTTGATTTGAATAATCACCCAGAAACTGTCTCACTTTAATGCCCGTGACCAACTTGTTTGCATTTTCTATTTCTTGGATTATGTGAGAATGTTTATTAAAAACAGTTGGAACTTTGGATGGGTTATCAGGTTCTGAATGAAGGGAATCAAGAGTTCTGTTCTTGGGCTTTCTCACAGGTGTATAGTATAGCAGTGTGTTTTCTTTCATTAAAAAAGGAAGTGCTTTGTTGAGAGAATTAAACTTTGAGGATTGTTGCCTTATTTGTGCTTTTGGCTTTTGCACAATCTCTAAAAATTTTCAGAGATGTCAGTTTGACAGAATTTGAAAGTCAGTAGACAAGGCTGTGATTTTTTATGCAGCTCCTGTGTATTACATTCTTTTGTGGGTTTAGTGTTGGAAATAATGCTTGTCTTTGGCATTGAAAGTGGAGACTTATGATTTATGATGAAATAATTTAACACTATGCATTTGGGCCAAATCATCTCTATTTTAGCATGAGAGGAAGCTGTTGCTAAGGATTATTGATTAAAACCACAAGACGGAGCACCAGCACAACCCCAGAGTGAGCTCCCCAACTACATAAGTATCTATGCTTCTCCAAAATCTTCATTTATTTATTCAACAAAATTTTGTTTAGCATATGCAATGTGTTCCTTCCTGTGGACACAAGAAGGAAATATAAGCCAGTCCATCTCCCAAGAGGCAGATGGTAAAATGGAAACAATATAGACCACCTCTGATTTCATATCTCTATAACAGTCAAAAAATTCAAAAATGAAATTAAAAAATAAAGCACTGACATTAGTATAAAAATTATCCAATACCTAGGTATAATCTATTAAAGATTTTCTAGACTTCTTCAAAAACCTACTAGTTATTTTTGAGATAAATTAAAGGAAATTTATATAATAGAGATGTCACATGTTCATGGATTGGAAAACTCAATATGTGTAACATTTATATTCTTCACAAATTTATTTATAGATTCACTCCACTCTCAGTGAAAATATCTGCATTTACCACACATTTATCCCACTCTTGGATGTATACTCCAGAGATACCTATGTGCAGGTCTCAGGGGAAGGAGTGTGAAGGTATATATGTTTGTGATAGTAAAGATTTAGAGGTCACCTAGGTGCCCATTAAAGGGGAAATGAATAAGTGAAAACTGGTGGATGAATTCTTTAGAAAAAAGTGTGCATAATTTGGAAAGAATGAACTAGAATTATATTTAACAACATGAACAGATGTTAAAACCAAATGTTGAAAGAAAAAAGTAAGAAACAGAATGAATGCTATAGAATGAGTCTATAGTGCAATGCAATTTATATATATTTAAAGAGCATACACAAAGATAATCTATATTTCTCAAAATTACATATGTATCCAAGAGCATATACCAGATATATTAGAGTGGGTGCCTATTGTGGCAATAAGAATAGGGATGGGCTCAGAGATGAAGATGAAAATAAACACAAGTAAAGCCAGAGATGAGCTTTATATAGGTTGATGGTAGTCATTTACTATAAGAGTATCTTAAGTCAACTTCATTCTTTAGATAAAATATGAAAATATAGTATAAATTATTGAATAGATGGAGGGAATCATTGGTTAAGTCCACTACTCCTGAAAATATGAGAAACATCAGGAAAAAGCTGTTACTTGGACTTGACATCATGGTCTTCCTTAAAGACCTCAACAAGAACAATTTCAGTAGAGTAGCAGGAGTGTAAGTCAGATTAGATGGCCATCAGGGGTGAACAGGAAGTGAAAAAGTGGTAATATCATGTGCAGAGTCTTTCATACCTATAAGACATTGCAGGGAAATTCTCTGTGAACCTCCCAGGGACAAGGGGAATATGTAGAATTTTTCAAATATCTATGACCCCAAACTCCTTACCCCAGGGCTAATGTTCCAAAAAACAAGTTTAAAAATGTTAAATTAAGCAAAGGGGTGACTGAAGTCAATTCATTTCAGTCATGAAGGGCCAGATAAATATAGTTTTTTCTAAATTTAATTACAGAAATTACTACTTAAGTCTACATATATTTAATCCTCTCATTTGCTTTCATAAACTGAGACTCAGGGCAGAAAAATTTTGAATGAAAATGTAGCTCTTATCCACTTGATGAAATGAGTGACTTCAGTCACATTAGGAGGCAGATTTTGAGAGGGGAATAGATGTAATTATGAAAAAGCAGTCATGGGCTGTATATTAGTTTCCTACAGCTGTTTTAAGAAGTCACCACCAATTTAATGGCTTAAACAATACAAATTTATTGTCTTATAGTCTTAGAGGTCAGAAGTCTTAAAACCAAGGTGTTGACAGGGCTGCATTCCTTTTGGAATGTTTAAGGGAGAATTAATTTTCTTGCCTTTTCTAGCATCTAGAGGTCACCTGCACTCCTGCTCATAACCCCTTTCTTTCTCCATCTTCAAAGCCAGTAGCATAGTATCTTCCATTGTCTCAATCTTTCATCTCTGCTTGTATATCATGGTGCCTTTACTAATTCTGACCTTCTGCCTGCCTTTTATAAGGACCCTTGTGCTTGCACTGGACCCACACAGATATTCCCAGAAAATCTTATCTCAAGACCCCTAAAGTTATCATATCTCAAAATCTCTTTTACTATGTAAGGTAACATATTCACAGGCTTTGGGCATTAAGATATGGACATCCTGGAGTCCATTATTCTGCAAATCACAGACTCTAAAGCTGTATTTCTCTTTTCAATTGATTTTTATTTTCACCTCTCTGAGACTAAGTTTACTAAACTGAGGGAAGCATATTTTATGTTTCATATTTGGGTTTTATGAGTTAAAATAGTATATAAAATTACTTTGAAAGAATATATTATTCCCCCTGAGGAGAATAGAAAAAAAAATTTCTTTTTTATCTATCATTTCTACTTACTCTTATACAATACTATTTATGATTGTTGAATTATAAAAAGAATACAGGAGTTTTAAATGTCTTTTTATTTTCCTTTAATGTTAAATTATCTTTTCCTTCTCAATATCATTTTCGCACAAATTGATAACAAATGAAATATCAAATGCTAACAAATTAGTATTTTAACTAATTAGTTGGATGGGAGGAAGGGAGCGAGAAGAGGGGGATAAAAAAGAAAAGGAAGAGAGAGAAGGAGGATGAAGGAGGGAGAATATACTGAGAACATATTGGCACTATTGTGCTAGGCATACCACAAGCTAATTTCATTTAATCCTCACAGTAATTGAACATTACCATTTCCATTCTATAGTTTAGAAAACCCAGGCTTGGGAGAGTCACATAACTTGCCTAAGATCATAAGTAATAAATAGTTGATTAAAACCATTCTTTCTAACTTCAAAACCCATGACTTCCTACACCACAGTGGTAAATGTTTTATGTTAAACGTGTTCTGTTACTTTCCTAGGGTTTCCATAACAAATTACCACAGATTTTGAGGCTTAAAATAATAAAAAATTTCCTCACAGTTCTGGAGGCCAGAAGTCTGAAAATCAAGATGTCAGGAGGGCCATGTTCCCTAAGAACACTTTAGAGTAGAACCCTTCCTTGCCCCTTCCAGCTTCTGGTGGCCCCACAAGTTCCTTGGTTTGGAGCTGCATAACTCTAATCATTGTTACCCTCTCACAAGGCCTTCCCACCTGTGTCTCTGTGTCTTCTTTCTCTCTTTCTCTCTTTGAAACAACTTCATTGAGATATGATTGACATTCAAAAGCTGTACCTATTTAATGAATACAACTGAATGCATTTCAGGACAGTATATACTGGTGAAACCATCACTACCATCAAGGCCATAGGTATATCCATTACCTTCCAATGTTTCCTCCCATCCACATTATGATGATGATGATGATGATGATGATGTGTGTGTTAAGAACACTTAACATAAAATCTACTTTCTTAGAAAACTCTAAGTATACAGTACATGAGTGGGATTGTGTTCTGGTCTTACTGGTTGTTTGACCTGAAGCTTCCAACACTGGAGTCGTAGGCTATTGTGTAGAGCTGGGTCTTGGTGCTGAGATGAGGAACTCTGTGAGACCTCACTCTGATGAATATTCCCTGGGATCTGAGGCTCTCTGTTCGTCCAGTGGTTCAGACTTGGAGCTCCCACCGCAGGAGCTTCAGCCAATCCCACTCATTAAAAAAAAATGAAAAAAAAATGAAGTGGCAAAAAAATATGTCACAAATGAAGGAGCAAGTTAAAAACCTACAAGACCAAATAAATGAAGAGGAAATAGGCAATCTACCTGAAAAAGAATTCAGAGTAATGATAATAAAGATGATCCAGAATCTCGGAAATAGAATGGTGCATGGATTGAGAAAATACAAGAAATGTTTAAAAAAGATCTAGAAGAACTAAAGAACAAACAAACAGAGATGACCAACACAATAACTGAAATGAAAATTACACTAGAAGGAATCAATAACAGAATAACTGAGGCAAAAGAACTTATTCAGTGAGCCGGAAGACAAAATGGTAGAAATAACTGCCAAGGAGCGAATAAAGAAAAAAGAATGAAAAGAATTGAAGACAATCTCAGAGACTTCTGGGACAACACTAAATGCAGTAACATTCAAGTTATATGGGTCCCAGAAGAAGAGAAAAGGAAAGGGTCTGAGAAAATATTTGAAGAAAAAAAAAATATTTGAAGAGATTATAGTTGAAAACTTCCCTAGCATGGGAAAGGAAATAGTCACCCAAGTCCAGGAAGCACAGAGAGTTCCATACAGGATAAACCCTAGGAAAAACACACCAAGACACATATTAATCAAACTAACAAAAATTAAATTCAAAGAAAAAATATTAAAAGCAGCAAGGGAGAAACAACAATATCATACAAAGGAATCCCCATAAGGTTATCAGCTGATTGTTCAGCAGAAACTCTGCAGGCCAGAAGGGAGTGGCAGGATATACTTAAAGTGATGAAAGAGGAAAAACCTACAACCAAGATTACTCTACCCAGCAAGGATCTCATTCAGATTCGATGGAGAAGTCAAAAGCTTTTCAGATGAGTAAAAGCTAAGAGAATTCAGCACAACCAAACCAGCTTTATGACAGATGGTAAAGGAACTTCTCTAGGCAGGAAACACAGGAGAAGAATAAGACCTACAAAAAAAACCCAAAACAAGTAAGAAAATGGTAATAGGAATATACATATCGATAATAACCCTGAATGTAAATGGATTAAAAGCCCGAACCAAGAGACACAGACTGGATGAATGGATACAAAAACAAGACCTGTATATATGCTGTCTACAAGAGACCCACTTCAGACCTAGGGACACATACAGACTGAAAATGAAGGGATGGAAAAAGATATTCCATGTAAATGGAAATCAAAAGAAAGCTGGAGTAGCAATATTCGGATCAGATAAAATAGACTTTAAAATAAAGACTGTTGCAAGAGATAAGGAGGGACACTACATAATGATCAAAGGATCAATCCAAGAAGAAGATATAACAATTACAAATGTTTATGCACCCAACATATGAGCACCTCAATACATAACGAAAATGCTAACAACGATGAAAGGAGAAATCAACAGTAACACAATAATAGTAGGGGAATTTAACGCCACTTACACCAGTGGACGGATCATCCAAACAGAAAATAAATAAGGAAACACAAGCTTTAAATGACACAGTAGACCAGATAGATCTAATTGATATTTATAGAACATTCCACCCCAAAGTGGCAGAATACACTTTCTTCTCAAGTGCACATAGAACATTCTCCAGGATAGATCACATCTTGGGTCACAAATCAAGCCTTGGAAAATTTAAGAAAATTGAAATTCTATCAAGCATCTTTTCTGACCACAACACTATGAGATTGGAAATCAATGACAGGAAAAACACTGTAAAAAACTCAAATAAATGGAGGCTAAAATGTGTGCTACTAAATAACCAAGAGATCACTGAAGAAATCAAAGAAAGAATAAAAGAGTACATAGAAACAAATGACAATGAAAACACGATGACCCAAAACCTATGGGACACAGCAAAAAGCAGTTCTAATGGAATTTTATAGCAGTACAATCTCACATCAAGAAACAAGAAAAATCTCAAATAATCAATCTAACCCTACACTTAAAATAACTAGAGATAGAAGAACGAAGAAAACCCAAAGTCAGTAGAAGGAAAGAAATCATAAAAATCAGAACAGAAATAAATAGAAATGAAGAAAACAAAAGCAAAGATCAAAAAAACTAAAAGCTTGTTTTTTGAGAAGATAAACAAAATTGATAAACCCTTAGCCAGCCTCATCAAGAAAAAAAGGGAGAGGATGCAAATCAATAAAATTAGAAATGAAAAAGGAGAAATCACAACTGACACTGGAGAAATACAAAGCATCATAAGAGACTACTACAAACAACTATATGCCAACAAAATGGACAAGCACGAAGAAATGGACAAATTCTTGTAAAGGTACAATTTTCTAAGACCGAACCAGGAAGAATTAGAAAATATAAACAGACCTATCACAAGTAATGAAATTGAAACCATAATTAAAAATCTTCCAACAAACAAAAGTCCAGGACGAGATGGCTTCACAGGGAATTCTATCCAACATTTAGAGAAGAGCTGACACCTATCCTTCTCAAACTCTTCCAAAAAATTGCAGAGAGAGGAACACTCCCAAATTCATTCTATGAAGCCACCATCACCTGATACCAAAACCAGACAAAGATATCACAAAATAAGAAAATTATAGACCAATATCACTGATGAACATAGATGCAAAAATCCCAAACAAAATACTAGCAAACAGAAACCCACAGCACATTAAAAGGATCATACACCATGATCAAGTGGGATTTATCCCAGGGATGCAAGGATTCTTCAGTATATGCAAACCAATCAATGTGATACACCACATTAACAAATTAAGGAATAAAAACCATATGACCATCCCAATAGATGCAGAAAAAGCTTTTGACAAAATTCAACACACATTTTTGACAAAAACTCTCCAGAAAATGGGCATAGAGGGAACCTACCTCAAGCTAATGAAGGCCATATATGACAAACACACAGCAAACATCATGCTAAATAGTGGAAAACTGAAAGCATTTCCACTAAGATCAGGAACAAGACAAGGATGCTGACTCTCTCCATTCTTATTCAACATAGTTTTGGAAGTCCTAGCCACAGCAATCAGAGAAGAAAAAGAAATACAAATTGGAAAAGAAGTAAAACTGTCACTGCTTGCCGATGACATGATACTATACATAGAAAATCCTAAAGATGCCACCAGAAAACTACTAGAACTAATCAATGAATTTGGTAAGGTTGCAGGATAGAAAATTAATGTACAGAAATCTCTGGCATTCTTATACACCAACAATGAAAAATCAGAAAGAGAAATTAAGGAAACACTCCCATTTACCATTGCAACAAAAAGAATAAAATACCTAGGAATAAACCTGCTTAAGGAGGCAAAAGACTTGTACTCAGAAAAGTATAAAACACTGATGGAAGAAATCAAAGATGACATAAACAGATTTAGAAATATACCATTTCCTTGGTTTGGAAGAATCAATATTGTGAAAATTACTATACTACCCAAAGCTATCTACAGATTCAATGAAATCCCTATCAAACTACTGATGGCATTCTTCACAGAATTAAAACAAAAAAATTAAAATTCTTATGGAAACACAAAAGACCCCGAAGAGCCAAAGCAATCTTGGGAAAGAAAAACAAAGTTGGAGGAATCAGGCTGCATGACTTCAAACTATACCACCAAGCTACAGTAATCAAAACAGTATGGTACAGGCACAAAAACAGAAATATAGATCAGTGGTACAAGATAAAATGCCCAGAGATAAACCCACCCACATATGATCACCTAATTTATGACACAGGAGGCAAGAACATACAGTGGAGAAAAGACAGCCTCTTCAATAAGTGGTGCTGGGAAAACTGGACAGCTGCATGTAAAAGAATGAAATTAGAACACTACCTAACACCATACACAAAAATAAACTCCAAATGGATTAAAGACTTAAATGTAACATGAGACAATATAAAACTCTTAGAGGAAAACATAGGAAAAACAGTCCTTGACATAAACCACAGCAAGATCATTTTGACCCACCTCCTAGAGTAACAGAAATAAAAACAAAAACAAACGGGGCTTAATTAAACTTAAAAGCTTTTTTTAAAAAAATATATTTATTTATTTATTTATTTATTTATTTATTTATTTATTTATGACCTCATTGGGTCTTCGCTGCTGCATGCAGGCTTTCTCTAGCTGCGGCGAGCAGGGGCTACTCTTCGTTGTGGTGCACGGGCTTCTCATTGCGGTGGCTTCCCTTATTGCGGAGTGTGGGCTCTAGGCACACAGGCTGCAGTAGTTGTGGCTCGCAGGCTCTAGAGTGCAGGCTCAGTAGTTGTGGCACACGTGCTTAGTTGCTCTGTGTCATGTGGGATCTCCCTGGACCAGGGCTCCAACCTGTGTCTCCTGCATTGGGAGGCAGATTCTTAACCACTGAGCCACCAGGGAATCCCTAAACTTAAAAGCTTTTGGACAGCAAAGGAAACCATAAACAAGAGAAAAAGACAACCCTCAGAATGGGAGTAAATATTTGCAAATGAATTAACAGACATAGGATTAATCTCCAAAATATACAAACAGCTCATGGAGCTCAATATCAAAAAAACAAACAATCCATTAAAAAATGGGTGGAAGACCTAAATAGACATTTCACCAAGAGAGACTTACAGATGGTCAAGAAGCACATGAAATGATGCTCAACATCACTAATTATTAGAAACATAAAAATCAAAACTACACTGAGATATATGCTGTTCAGAATGGCCATTATCAAAAAATCTAGAAACAATAAATGCTGGAAAGCATGTGGTAAAAAGGGAACCCTCCTGCACTATTGGTGGGAATGTAAACTGATACAACCACTATGGAAAACAGTATGGAGGTTCCTTAAAAATCTAAAAGTAGAACTACCATATGACCCAGCAGTCCCACTCCTGGGCATATACCCTGAGAAAACCATAATTCAAAAAGAGACATGTACCACAATGTTCATGGCAGCACTATTTACAATAGCCAGGACATGGAACCAACCTAAATGTCCAATGACAGATGAATGGGTAAAGAATATGTGGCACATATATACAATGGAATATTACTCAGCCATAAAGAGAAACGAAATTGAGTTATTTTTAGTGAGGTGGATGGATCTAGAGTCTGTCATATAGAGTGAAGTAAGTCAGAAAGAGAAAAACAAATACTGTATGCTAACACATATATATGGAATCTAAAAAAAAAGAATTGTACTGATGAACCTAGTTGCAGGGCAGGAATAAAGAGGTAGACATAGAAAATGGACTTGAGGACATAGGGTGGGAGGGGTAAGCTGGGGCAAAGAGAGAGTAGCATCGACATATGTACACTACTGAATGTAAAATAGTTGGCTGGTGGGAAGAAGCAGCATAGCACAGGGAGATCGGCTTAGTTCTTTGTGATGACCTAGAGGAGTGGGATAGGGAGGATGGGAGGGAGGCTCAAGAGGGAGGGGATATGGGGACATGTGTATGCATGTGGCTGATTTGCTTTGTTGTGAAACAGAAACTAACACAGTATTGTGATGCAATTATACTCCAATAAAGATCTATTTAAAAACTATATACAATACAGTATTGTTAGCTCTAGGCATTATGCTGAATAGTATGTTTCCAAAACTTACTTGTCTTGCATAACTGAAACTTTGTGCCCTTTGGCCATCACTTCTCCATTTCCCCCTCCCCATTGCCTTTGGCAATCACCCTTCTCTTCTTTGTTTCTATGAGTTTGACTATTTTAGATTCTACATGTAAGTGAAATCATATAGTATTTGTCTTTCTGTGTCTGGTTTATTTCCCTTAGCATAATGTTTGTGTCTTCTCTTCTAAGGATTCAGTATCTTCTTAAAAGACTCCACGTCTTCTCTTATAAGGACTTTTCATTGGGTTTAGGGCCCACCCAAATCCAGGATGATCTTATATTAGAAACCTTCATCTACAAACCCTTTTTCTAAATAATATCATAATTACAGATTTTAGGGCATGGATATATTTTGGGGCAGAGGCTCATCATTCAACACACTATACACTGTTTATTGATTAAACACATTTAAATTAAGGGTCAAATTGAGGGCAAAGACTATCTTCACTTTTGTGTCATTGTGTATTTTGCAACATAGGTGCACACAATAGGTACCTAATAAATATTGCAAGAATTAGAAACACATCTGTGACCAGTAATTAAAGTTTTTCTAGAAGTTTGTTAAATGATGAAGTTAAACTAATTTTTAAGTTAACATATGATACATCAGTAGAATACCATGGTTTCACACTATTCACAATGTGAATCAAAATTCTGCTTATATACTAATTAATTGTCCCTGTTAGCAAAATTCTAACTGTATGAAAAAGAAATGGGCCTGTGTATGATATGAAATATGTGAATATAATTTAAAAAATTGACTCTAGCTATTGGTAATCACAGATAAATATTGCTTTACAAAGCTTATGTTGAAATTAGCTCAGTATACCACCATGGTCAATTACATAGCCAAATACATTCTTGATGGGACTTTTGTAATGGGCAATCATTCTTTCAAGAACAAAATTGTTTCCTATTCCTATGATTTGATAGTAAGTAATAAACATGCAATATATCAATTTACAAAGTCAATTACATAATCAAGAAGAGTGCCAACAGCAATAACCAAAATACTCTGTACTGTATTTACTTTCATATTCTCTACTTTCCCTAAGGCACCAGACCTGGCATTTTTCCTACTTTCTCAATTTTCTTTGCATAATTTTCCACTTGGTGGACTGCCATTGTCAACAGCAGCACTCTTCAACTTCTGGAGGTTTGGTAAGAGCAGTTGAAGTGATGGGAACTGTGTTTAATTAAATCCTGGTTGCCGAATGTAAATGCAAAAGTGCTTAATTATTCAACATTGCTGGTGAGGAAAGTCACAGGAGAGGATCTAGAAGAAATGTGGTGTCTCATGAGCTTTGAGCTGCAATACTGAAAAGTATCAATTTCCTGTTTACCTCCTTTAAATTAAAAAAACATTTGAAAGAATGCAGACGAAAGTAAGAATAATTCATAAAATACCTAGCTGACTAATTTCAGCTGCTAAAAAACACACATACAGACATAGATAATGTGGTCCTATAATTATGTATCAGATATGCTTCATGAAAACATCTACAGACTTTGTGATTCATGTATATTTGAGGGAAATCCTTAAGTAAAAATAAAGAAAAGGAGGATATTGATTTGAATTCCAGGACAAGAGAGTATTCCACTTTAAAATTTGATTTTATGTTTCTTTCAAAATTTGTTTTAGTGTTTAGGAACTGACTGACTTAAATATTGGAGATTTCAAAGTATTTGCAACTAATTATTAATACTTCTATAAATTTAATGTAATTTTAATTACTACCCTAATTTCTAAAGTATTTTTGAGTAAATATGAGTCAAACATCTCTCAGAAAGGATTACTACCAATTTATTTGTTAAATGTAAGCACAGATATATTAGACATCTACCATAGTCTTACAGTCCTATTCCTTCAATATTCCTTCAATTTCTGTGTAGAAGAGATGGAATTCTTTGGGTAAATTTCACATTTTACACAGCATTGTATAAGAACTCTTTTTTATTGATTATTTAGTTTTTACTGACAGTATTGCTGATAACATTTGGATAAGGTGGCATTTCAAATTTTACTGTAGAATAGCTAACCAGAAATAGATTAAATTTTATACACATGTGGATATCCCCAGATGTGAATACAGGAAAAACTTAGTTTTGTCTCCAGGTTATATCACCATATAAATCTCCTAGCACATTCTTATCTGTTATGTAAATAAGATGTGGAATTCCAATAGCGTATCAGTGTTCTACAGCAGATGGTACATTGAGATTTACCACACCATTACATTTAATGGGTTTGAATTCATTTGGATTTCTTGATGTTCTCTCGGTCCTTCTCATAGCAGCAGTGTTGCCAATGTTCCGGATTATATATGATTTGAGAGAGTGCTTACAGAAGAAAAACTCCTTTATCTTAGAAATATGAGTATTTTATGTCAAATTTTAAAGTGTATATGTATTGCATTGCAGAGGATTTATATGCCCTGTGAGAAAAGGATAGTTAATGAATATTCAACAAAGTACTTGCAGTCATTACACTCAAAGATATTTTATAAAATGGAAACACTCAATTAACTATTGTAGTGCTTGTAGGGAGTATTCATATGAAAAACAAAAAGAAATTTTCAGCCTATATCATCATGGATGAAATGAAAAAAAAGTTTAATATAAGAGAATACAAAGACTCAGGAAGCATGTGTCTCAGTCATTAAGGAAAGATGCTCATGACTATTTCTGTTAACAAAAATTTATATAAATTTTGGCTCACTAATTACTTTAGATTAATAAATAATATCCCTAAAAGTGCTTGATCTGTGAAGGGTCAGACCTCAGTGGTAATTTAAAAAGGCAGCATGAGCCATATGCACTTTTTGTCTCTGAACTTGCACTTTTTAGGACCAGAATGAGTGCTGGTGTAGCTTTCGTCAGTTAGTTACAGAAATTACTGTTGATGAATGTGTCTCAGTCGTATTAAGGAAAGATGCTCATGACTATTTCTGTTAATAAAAATTTATATAGTTTTTGGCTTACTAATTACTCTAGATTAATAAATAATATCCCTAAAAGCATTTGATCTGTGAAGGGTCAGACCTCAGTGACAATTAAAAATGGCAGCATGAGCCATATGCACTTTTTGTCTCTGAACTTGCTCTTTTTAGGAGCAGAATGAATGCTGGTGTAGCTTTCGTCAGTTAGTTACAGAAATTACTGTGGTTGAAAATAGAATGGAACAAGAATAAGGAATCCAATCTTGTTCTATAACCAGGTACCTCGAAATCAATATGTTTCCAAGAGTGGCCAAAAAAACAACTATAAAATCTTATTAGAAATGGAGACGCCTGGGCCGGGTCCCAGATTCACTAAGTCAAAATCTGTGAGGGTGGAAGCTGTGAACTAAAACATTAAAAAAACTCTGCAGTGATTCTCATTGCGTGTATATATATATGTGTGTGTTGGTGTGTGTGTGTGTGTGTATATATATATATATATATATATATATATATATATATATATATGTTGCAGGTCAACACTCAAAGCCAGGACTCTAAAGCAGACTTCCTGGGTTTAAATTGGGTTCCTTCACTCACTAGTTCTGTGACCCCAGGCTCATTACTTAGCCTCTCTGTGTCTTAGTTTCATCAGCTGTTAATGGGGCTGATCTACCTATGTCACAGGGTTGTTTTGAGTATTAAATGAATCAATATTTGTAAATCAGTACCTGGCACCTAGTAAGCACTAATCAAATAGGAGTTTGTGTAAGGATCATAAAAAATAATATACCTGTTTATTGGAACTGCCAGATCATGGTTAACATTTACAAGCTTTCTATTAAAAAAAGAAAAACAAAATCTTCCGCAGAAAATAACTGCATACTGAATAAAACACTAACTATGATTCCATGTTTGAAGTTAATAGAAACCGAAGTTGCATTCCATATTGTTTTTGCTTTCTTCATTGTTACAACTTTATAATAAATATTTTTAATATTGTCAGAATCAGCTTCTAGTAATACTCAGAGTAAAACGTCCTTTCAATTTTTTTCAGTCATGCTGAATACCAACCCTGGTGACATATGCACTCTCATGAATGGTGAACACATTTTTCATTAGAATAAGATAAGGCTTAAATACAGTGTCTTGGTGTATGTATATGTGCCATGCTATTTCCTGCAAATCATCACAGTAATACAGCATGGCAGTCATCTTAAAGTGACACTACAGACAGTATTCCATGCACTCGGTTTTCAGTACATTTGTGGGACATTGGACTCATTTGGCAGCAGTACTGAAGTCACATTCATTTATAGACACTTCAGAGACATCCACACAACATCCCTGAATTACAGTATCCTGCCATTGCCATTTGTTTATTGATTTCAGTTCTTAGAAGCCTTTTCTATTATTATCTGTAAACTCCTTTGATTTACAGTCACTTGTCTACATTTAGAACAAGAAAAGCTGAGTGCTAAAGACAGATAGGAGGAGAGCTTGAGTTTATTTCAATTGACTGATAGCTGGCTTTTTACCTAATGACAACTAATTCCAGGATTGAACCACAATTTTTGATATATCATGATGTTGCCATCATTTTACCCATTCTAATATCAAGATCTTGGGTTTTACATATATGCCATCAGTATAAGCAGACAAGATCTTCTATATTGAAAGTAATATGTCCGGACAGTTCATAATCGTACTTGCAGCATTATTCACACAAGCTTCCAGTAAGTCTAATTACGTCTTCAAATTGGCCTGAAAACCATTTAGACAGTAGGGCTTTCCATTGGCCTGGAAGTCATTTGATCTCTTTATGACTTCCCTGAGCTAGCATCAGCCATTTCAGATTGGCTGTGGCTGTGAAACAAGCAGTGGTGCATCTGTTTTTTGGTTTGATTTTAATGGGAAAAACACTTTTTTTTGCCTAAGAAGGCAAACTTCATATCGTTACTTATGAAAGAGTTATGTGTAACCCTTTAAAATATATAAATGAGAGCACCCATAGGAAAAAAAAGTTCATCAGAATGTAATTTGGAAACTGAAAAATGTACCCAGGTCAATTTTAATATTATCCAATCTGTTTATTTTGGGGAGGTGTGTGTGTGTGTGTCTAAAATTATAAAAATACTACCAAGTTGGTTCAGGCAGATTTTACTATTCTAAATATAAATGTTAATAGTAATTTGGAAAGTTTTTAAATCATATGTTTTAAGTAGTGATAAAACTGAAATTTATGCTGAGTGACATGATCTTTGCCTTCTTGGAGCTTAAAAAAATACTATACTTTTTTTAAAATTAGCAGACTAACATTTTAGTATCACTAAAAATACAAATAAATGTGGATTGCAGTTACTTGGGAATGTCTGAAAAATCATTTATTGTGTATTTTAATCTCAGACCAAATTAAGGCTAACAAATTCTTATGAAATTGAAAATGATTTAGTAATAAAATCCTAAAGTCATTTACAAAAATAATTTTTACCCACTCAGTCTTTTCCCAGTCTCACCATTTAAAAAGTGCCAATTTATCATAAAATTTGGGGAAAGTAAGCAAAGAAGAGTTTATTAGCAACTGTCAAATCTATCTTAATTGGGATTTGGTATAATAATTTGAATACTTCTTCAAGTACTTTTTTGTAAATTGAGGTATAGTGGCTTTACAAAGTTGTGTTAGTTTCTGGTGTACAATGAAGTGAATCGGCTATATGTATACATATATCCCCTCCCTAATGGACCTCCCTCCCCTCCCCATCCCACCCATCTAGGTCACCACAGAGCACCGAGCTTAGCTCCCTGCGCTTTACAGCACGTTCCCACTAGCTATCTGTTTTACACATGGTGGTGTATATATGTCAATCCCAATCTCCCACTTCATCCCACCCCACTCCCCCATGTCTACACATCCATTCTCTATGTCTGCGTCTCTATTCCTGCCCTGCAAATAGGTTCATCTGTACCATTTTTCTAGATTCCACATATGTGTTAATATACAATATTTGTTTTTCTCTTTCTGACTTACTTCACTCTGTATGACAGACTCTAGGTCCATCCACTTCTCTATAAATGACCCAGTTTTGTTCCTTTTTATGGCTAATATTCCACTGTATATATGTACTGCATCTTTTTTTATCCATTCATCTGTTGATGGACATTTAGGTGGCTTCCATGTCCTGGCTATTGTAAATTGTGCTGCAATGAGCATTGACCACCTCCTAAAGTAATGAAAATAAAAACAAAAATAAACAAATGAACAAACATATGGACACCAAGGGGGAAGCAGGGGAAGGGGGTGGTGGTGGTGGGATGAATTGGGAGATTGAGATTGACATATGTACACTAATATGTATAAAATAGATACCTAATAAGAACCTGCTGTATAAATAAATAAATAAATAAATAAAAAGGAAAAAAATAAACAAATTGGACATAATTAAACTGAAAAGCTTTTGCACAGCAAAGAAAACCATAAATGAGATGAAAAGACAATCCTCAGAATGGGAGAAAATATTTGCAAACAAAGAAACTGACAAAGGATTAATCTCCAAAATATGCAAACAGCTCATGCAGCTTAATATCAAAATAACAAACAACCCAATCAAAAAATGAGCAGAAGACCTAAATAGACATTTCTCCAAAGAAGGCATACAGATGGCCAAGAGGCACATGAAGAGATGCTCAGCATCACTAATTATTAGACAAATGCAGATCACAGCTACAGTGAGGTATCATCTCACACAGATCAGAATGGCCATCATCAAAAAATCTACAAAGTTCATGATAAACCTCAAAATATCTCATAAAATGCCAATTGTAACTCAGTGAAGATCAAAATAAAATTATTTTAAGAAGTGTACCCTTTTCTCTAATATTTATGACTGGGAAAGCAAAGGATTTAATGTATGACAAAGGAACATCATGCATACAAGCCTTCTATTACTTACAATCATCTCTGACTTCTCCATATTTTTTATATTCTATATCCAATCAAATTTAAAATCATGTCAATATCACTTGATTTATTTAACAAATAGTTATTTAACACCCACCATATCCAATCACTCTAGTAGGATGCTAGGACTAATAAAAATATAGTAATAAAGACAGTACAGGAGACAGACATCAAAGAAAAAATTGCATAATTATAACCTCTATTTTGCACTGAAGAAAAGTTAGAGTGATCTATAAGAGTACCTTATCTAGCCTAATAAATTCAAGGAAGGTTTCCTTGGAGAAATTCTATTTGAGTTCAGATCTGAAGAATGAGAGTGAGTCAGGAACAATGAAGGAAATCATTCTAGTCCCTGAAACCCTGAGAACAAGGAGGGGAAAAGAAAGTCAATATGGGGCAGCACAGAGAGTGAGGAGGGAAAATGAGAAGATGAGACAGGAGTTAGGTATGGAAAGCCTCATACAGCAGGAGGTTTTTAAAGAACACTCTAGATGCAGAATACAAAATGAATTCGTGGCAGGCAAAAAAAGTAGATGTGAGAACAATTAGGAGACTACCTCAATAATGCTGGGGGAAGGAGATTATTATTACACAGAGCTGGATATTGACGGCAGTAGAAATGGAGACGTGGATAATACTGAGAGAGACTTAAAATGAAGAGTCAAAATTACTTGGTAGAGTTGGATGTAGGGAATGAAGAATAAAGAGGTGTCGAGGATGCTTCCTAGATTTCTGGCATGCCTAGTTGATGGATAGTGCTACCATGCATTGAGATACAGGAGTCTAGAGTAGGACCAGAGCCGGGGGAAGAAAACAGTAGTGGGATATGGCATAAAACAAACATCAAAAAAGAGATTCTGGCTCCTTCAGGTACTGAAAATCATACTAATAGGAAGAATAAGATCCAAAAGAGAGGCAGAGAATAAGACCAGTAGTTTCTGATCTTCACTTTTTGGGGGTTTTAGCCTAGAGGAAGGAAGGCATAAGAAAAAGGAGTTGAAAGAAACAAAAAAGGAAAGAGACTTTTGCTCATTAGATTAATATAAGATTAGTATTAGTATTAGATTAGTGTAAGTATTAGTATAAGACTTAAGATTTGGACACATTTCCTTTAATGTTAGCTTGTTTTTTCCCCTAATTCTTACCCCCCAGCCATGCCTTTGCATGAACTTGGAGAGCAACTCCATAGCAAGTAAACCTGGCATCTCAGTGTAATTAAGGAAAGGAAGGTTTACTGTTCAACTGTCCTAAAACTGCCTCTTGTTCCTGTCTTGTATGATGGGACTTGGAGGTTCTCCCAGGCTCCTTGGGGATGGGATGCACAAGAAGCAGTTGGAGCCTTCCAAAGACACTGGAGAGGCTGAGGAGAGGACCTCTTGGCCAGGGTCTAGACAGAAGGTGTGGTAGAGCATTAGAGAGGATTGTCACCTATGAGTGCTGAAGGCTCTGTCAAATTCTAGAGAGGCGGGCTAGTCCATACATTATACTGGAGCAACAAGGTGAGCATTCATCAGACAGGGTGACTGGATAAATACTAGGAGAGAGGTGGCTAAAGTGACCAGAAAATGCCACAATGATTAACAGCAACAGCAGAAACTCTTCTCCACTAGTACAATGTCCCTCTTATATGTCAAACGCCATCTTGGGTAAGAAAAGGAGGAAAGAAGTGAAAAGAGAAAATTGAGCATTTTGCTTAAAGTGACTTTCCATTACCACATTGAGCTAAGTGTATGTGATTTACTGAATAAGACTTTTCCCCTCTCCCAAAGTTCAGGAGGTTCAAGAGGAAGATCAAATAACTTAAAGACATAATAAAGAAATGTTTTTCTTTATATATCTGAACATATTACAAGTAAATTTAAGCCTTTATATTTAAATATGGAATAAAATTGAATTGAAGATTCAATACTCAGGTAATGATTCAATGACAGGTAAATACCATGGACACATCTAACATCTTTTAATGTGTCTTACTTCAATTGGACTTTGTCTACAAAAGTGAAGCTAGAGGTACTATAATAATGTGGGAAGTGACACTCATTACCACTGTCAGAGACAGAATTCTGAGTTGAATTAGCATTAACATGATATAAATTAGTGCATTCTTTGATATGTTTTCACATAAAACCTGAGATACAAAGAAACAATAGGATTATAATCTATTTAATGGATCACTTCTTTAACATGGTTGCTTTTACCATAGATAGGTCCAAATCTTCAGCCTTTGATGGCTGTGCTAGACACCAGATCTTTAGACCTACATATATTTTATGATTAAGTTTTTGCAAAAAAAATAACAGAATAATATTTTTAAGCATAAGAGGGGAATTCTTTACTTACAATCCCACTTCCAAGAGACACGTTGGTGATTTATTTCCATTACTTCCACATCCATCTATATGTGTATGTGTATTATATGATTAAGTGCATGATTTCTAGGTGCAGAAGTGCAGTCACTGGCAGATTCTTTTTCTCGAAATTCCTAAGCCTTTACAATGAACTCAAAAGTCTATTGCTAAAATATATATAAGCTTTACTGACAGCTCCCAGCTTTCTTCTGAGGGGAAAAAAAGAAGATTTCTAGTCTTATGGACTGTTTGTGTTCCCCTCCCTCCCCACAAAAATTCATATGTTGAAGCCCTAACCCCTGATGTGATGGTATTTAGAAGTGGGGCTTTGGGAAGTAATTAGGTTTAGATGAGGTCATAAGGGTAGGGCCCCCATGATAGAGTTAGTATCCTTATAAGAAGAGGAAGAGACTATAGCTGTCTGTCTCTCTGCCAAGTGAGGGCACAGTGAGAAGGGGGCTGTCTACAACGCAGGAAGAGAGCCCTCACTAAGAACCTGTCCATGCTGGCACCCTGATCTTGGACTTCCCAGCCTCCAGAACTGTGAGAAATAAATGTCTGTTGTTTAAGCCACTCACTCTATGGTATTTGGTAACAGTAAATCAAACTGACCAAGATGTCTAGTCAAAGAGAGTTAGTAATTGCAATTTCCTACTATTCCAGGACGCTTTACTAATGGCATAGAAGAGTGAGTAGAGGGAACCCGACAATTTTCTGTCTTGTTTGACCAAAGGAGGAGCCACATTTATATCAGCAGTTCTAGGTATGAAATGGTGTCTTAAGTCCAGTGGTCAGTGCAGATCCTTTTACTTTTGACTGTCAGAGAAAGTTGGTCAGGGGGCCTTCAGTTTTATGGAGACAGCTGGGTCTAGTTCTTACACTGGCCAAGAGTGGTAAGGCAATAGGAAATACACTTCCTGATCATATCAAAGTTGGTCCAGGAGCTATGGATTCCAGAGCAAAATAATCCCCCAGGCCTCCTCAAACATAAAACTAAAACCCAATTACACACTTAACATTTCTAAACTTATGCTGGTCTTTAAATTCAGCTGGTTATATGGTAACCAAATTGCTTAAACCAACTTAATATCTAAGTCTTCTGGGCTTGAATTTCTCTTGTTGACTGGAGACCAAAAAAATTTCATTACAACATGACATTTGCTTGAGGAGCCCTAGGCTTCAGAGAAAAAGATTTGTTATAGACAACCATAACTGAAAAACATATGCAGATAAAAATGTATGAATATATTAAAAATAGGGAAATATTTACAGTTTTGTCACTTAACTTTATTTCATGAACATTTTCATAAGTCAGTGAAATTTCTTCAAATTCACCATTATTGAGTGGTTGCTGAATATTTCATCATACTGTTGTAGTAGAAAGTCCCTATTTTGGGATATATAAACTATTTTCAACTTTTATATACTATATAATATTAATATATAACTATACATAAAGCATATGTATTATAAATACATAAAATGTTATTTTATTTATTATAATTTCTAGTAGGTAACTGACCTTGAACATATATCATTGTCAATGTCTCTGATTATTTTTATAATATAGATTCCTAAATGTAGAGGTCTTGGGTCAAATAAAATATCCTTTTTAAAGTTTTTGAAACCTAGATATAAATTGCTTGTAGGAAGTTGATCCATTTTTATTCTTATTATTTCTAATATCAGTATTCACTTAATTTTTCTTTATTCTCAGCATTTCTGTTATAAAATTTTATTAAGTATAATTTGGAATTTGAAACACTAGAATGGTGTCATGTGTTCTGTTAAGATGCAATACTATTAGATTAAAAGTGCACTGCATAACAAATAAACAGATTTACTTAGCATGTTATTTTTATTTAATAATTCCAAATTGGATTAAGATTGACAAAATTTAGGAAAGAATCTTAAACTAGGATGGGAAAAGTGTGATGTATTGATGAAAACATTATTAAGGTTTTAATTCCCATTAGTTTGAGATGAAAACAATTTACACTCATTAATGTACAGAACACATGAGACTTTTAGACTTGTAACATCAGGGGTTTGTAAAAATTCATATGTATAATTTAAAGTAAAACTTATAGATAAATGAACTGACCTTCATTCTATTTTACACTATACAATTTTCTTTGGGGCATTATTGGCTTTATTTAGTCCATTACATAAAGTATTATTTCAGAATAAAATTTAAATATGTTTATTAAATATCTACATTATTAAGCAGCTATATGAACATAAAAGTTGAGATAAGGATCAGATGTAACCATTTCAAATGTAATAGTCTATGGTATCACTATGTTCTATATTCTAATTAGGTGCTGCTCTGGATTTGGATAAAAGAAATGTTCAAAAATAAAATAGTCACTAATATGTATAAAATAGTTAACTAATAAGAACCTGCTGTATAAAAAAATAAATTAATTAAGTTAAATTAAAAAAATATTATACATGATTAACTGCAGTAGTTTCTTAGGGACAAGACATTTTATTCCTTCTGTTAAGCAGGTGTGTGCCTGTCTTAGGCAAGTGTAAGACAATTTAGCTGTGCTTGTGTTTGATTAGATTTACTTAATATGCACTTTTTCTCTATAAAGACAAATTTTATGTACATTAATTACATACCTGTTTCTAAAAACTTCTGAGCCTTTATTTTGTGCTGTCTACTCATTAATAGTCATAGTCATGGTTTTAAATAAGGAAACAAGCTGTTTCCCTGAAGATGTGAACATATCATTTCAAAATATATGTTCTCTATCCTTACCTATCATAAACGATATTTTGCACCAATAGAATCAGGGCATTGTCCTTTTCATTGTTAGAAGAAAATTATTTTTATGTATACTTTTTGACTGGAAAGTACCAATTTGCTAACTGTACATTTGAATTTGTCTACAAACTGAGAAAAAAATAGGTTCTTTTCGAATAATAATAATTGCAGACAGCACTCAGAGTCAAGGCATTTTTTACAGGCTTCACATATAATAATGCATTTAATAGTCACAGGAAATTTGTGAGACAAAGATATATTGACAGGGTGAAAGAGAATAAACTGATATTTAATACAAGAACCTCTTAGACACATCATTTTTCTTTATAAATAATAGATTTCATGAGTATTAAAAGGTATCCATTACTGGTTACTTATGGTATCTCTTTATCAAATACAATAATGCATTTTAAAATCCTTTATAAGCTGTTTATATGTGAGAAAAATGTAACTTGTCCCCAGTATCTAGCCACAACTTTTTTTATGCAATAGAAGTTTTTGCTAAACACAGAGAAATACTTCATATTCTATCTTTGCCTGAAGATAGGTGTGACCATATGATAAAGTTCTGGCTAATGGAGTAGATAGAAGTGTATGCAACTTCTGGGCAGTGCTTTTAAAGGGAGGGGGACAGCATTCCATTTCCTGTTTTATTCACCTGGCTGGCTAGAATGTGGCCATGGCAACAGGAGGCAGAACAGCCTTCTTGGACCATGAGATGGAAGCTGCCTGTTGAGGATGGCAGAGCAACAAAACAGGAGCCTAGATCTCTGACAGCTTTGATGATGAGAGTCACTGTACCAGCTTAGAATGTTACATGAAAGACAAAGTTCAATTCTATTTAGAATACTGCTGACTTGGGTAGCAGCAGTTTAAATGATATATTTACAATTTTTTAAATTTTATATAGGGCTACAACTGATTTACAATGTTGTGTTAGTTTCAGGTATACAGCAAAGTGATTCAGTTATACATATGCATGTATCTATTCTTTTTCAAATTCTTTTCCTGTTTAGGTTATTACAGAATATTGAGCAGAGTTCCCTGTGCAGTGCAGTCTGTCCTTGTTGGTTATCTATTTTAAATATAGTTTTGTCAATCCCAAACTCCCAATTTATCCCTCTCCCCGACCTTTTCCCTTTGGTAACCATAAATTTGTTTTCTAAGTTTGTGAGTCTGTTTTGTAAATAAGTTCATTTGTATCTTTTTGTTTTAGATTCCACATATAAGCAATATAATATGATATTTGTCTTTCTCTATCTGATTTACTTCACTTAGTATGATAACCTTCAGGTCCATTCATGTTGCTGCAAATGGCATTATTTAATTCTTTTTAATGGCTGAATAATATTCCATTGTATATATTGATATGTACCTCATCTTTATCCATTCATCTGTCAATGGACATTTAGGTTGCTTCCATGTCTTGGCTATTGTAAACGTCACTGCAGTGAACATTGAGGTGCATGTATCCTTTCAAATGATTGTTTTCTCCAGATATATGCCCAGGAGTAGGATTGCTGGATCATATGGTAGCTCTATTCTTAGTTTTTTAAGAACTTAGTTTTTTTAAGAAGAACCTCCATACTGTTCTTCATAGTGGCTGTATCAATTACATTCCCACCAACAGTGTAGGAGGGGTCCCTTTTCTCCACATTCTTTCCAGCATTTATTGTTTGTAGATTTTTTGATGATGGCCATTCTGACTGGTGTGAGGTGATATCTCATTGTAGTTTTGATTTACATTTCTCTAATAATTAACAAGGTTGAGCATCTTTTCATGTGCCTCTTGGCCATCTGTATGTCTTTGGAGAAATGTCTATTTAGGTCTTTGGCCCATTTTTTGATTGGGTTGTTTGTTTTCTTGATATTGAGCTACATGAGCTGTTCGTAAATTTTGGAGATTAATTCCTTGTCAGTTGCATCATTTGCAAATATTTTCTTCCATTCTGTGAGTTGTCTTTTTGTTTTGTTTATGCTTTTCTTTGCTGTGCAAAAACTTTTGAGTTTAATTAGGTCCCATTTGTTTATTTTTGCTTTTATTTCTATTACTCTAGGAGATGGATTTAAAAGATATTGCTGTGATATATGTCAGAGTGTTCTGCCTGTGTTTTCCTCTAAGAGTTTTATAGTGTCCTATATTTAGGTCTTTAACTCATTTTGAGTTTATTTTTGTATATGGTGTTAGAGAGTAAAACAATAAAATATAAATGATATTTTAATAAAGTACAGTACAGTTTACTTATTCTACTATTGCTATCATGACTACTACTATTGAGTGTATACCCATTATTACAGAACTATGGAGTGCTATTAGTACAGTTCATCAGACATCAGCTAGACCAGTATGTTCCCACCTTTATCCCATATTTGTCAAGTGAAGAAACTAAGTCACAAAACTTAGATTTTAAGTAAACTGCCTAATTGCAATTTAATGTTGTTTAATAGTCTTAGGCTTCTGTTTTTCTTTTTCTTCTCCATTCTATAGTTAAAAATAAAATGCATATAATGTCAATAGTATGAGTTGACATAATATTGACATACTATCTTTATCACTTGCTTTACCTATATTATAGACTTGTTCCAAGAATTTAATTTTAAAATAATTTAAGAGTATAGATATCCATGAAAATTATTCATTTAAAAAATCTAGTTTTAGAACAATATGTGTTCTTTGACCCAGTTTTTGCTTCAAAATGTATATTTTTGTGTTTATAGTTGTATGGATGCATCTCTGTATATTCAAATAACAATTCTTATGGAAGCATACACTTCTCAGTATTGCCCTCTGGGAGAAAAGTTAAAGATAATAAGGGAAGAACTTTGACTTTTTTTTCTTTATACACCCCTGTATTAATTTAATTTTTCAATGATAATTTACAACTTTTGTAACCTATCTTTATAAAATTTGCTTTACCAATTTTATATGATCCCATCCAAAATAGCAATAAAAAATCCAAAATTTGGGGACATAAATACAACTAAATCCATTTAAATTATTTAAATATGTCATTAATTTTATGTAAGTAAAACATAGCTAAATGGAGCAAACAAACAAACTCTGTATACAGAGCACTAGAGCAATAATGAGTAACCCAACAGGGATTACTCCTTTCTCTAGTGATGAAGAGTAATAGTGTAGGTGATTGTCAAGGTGTATCGTCAAACACTGAGTCAGAGGGTATAGAGGTGCTGTCTTCCTCATTGTAAATAGTGTAAAGAAAAAGTGAGGGGAAGAAGACAAAGAGAAGGATGGGAAGAATAAAAGAAAGAAAGAGGAGGAGGAGGGAAAAAAATTAGAGAAGAATAAAATATAATCAGATTTTTACCAATCCCATATAGAGATTATTTGAGAATAAAAAGGTAAATCTAACCTCACTAGTCAATGTCTCAATTACTCAGTGAGCAAAATTAGTTCATGTGTTCTTGATATGATTTAAGATTTTTCTCAATCATGTGAAAACTTTTATAAAATATGGAATTTTACTAATATCCTAGCATATAGCATTAGAGCTTTAGTATTTTCAGGAATTTTAACTTGTTTTAAAGAAAATCTTCCTAAAGAAAATCTTCCAAGTACAAAGCAATCTACTCTGAGTTTTACCTATTTTTGTATTGTGTCAATTTTTTACTGGAAGTAAAGAAATAATGAAGAAAAAATCAGTAAAAGCTATTTTTCACAAATGTACCAAGTTTATAATGTACAACGAGACACAAATAAAACACAGAGAATTCGCCTATAAATACCATAGTTCATACATTCATGGAAGATAGGTAATATGACTCATCTTATGGTTAAATTGACCATGGGAGGTTGTGAAGAAATTAATACTCCATGTGTTATTTATAAAATAAATGTGTTTATACACTTTGAAAGGGAATAAAGAACGAAGTTCTGTTTTTAATCAGTATGGTTTGGAAAGAAAATAAAATTAGTGATATTTATAATAAAAAATTTAATATCTGCATGTTCTGTTTTCAAACAAGGTTGTGGGAAATGAATAAGCTATAAGACACCTAGAAATAAAAAGCAAAGATGATACATTTTCCTTAATGAATATATATTGTTACAGTATAGGACAAGTTTGTCTCAATATTGTTATTTTTTTCTTGGTTAAATTTCAGTTCTGTTGAATCATGTGAGAGCAAAGATTAAACTGGGATTTTGTTTTAAGAGGGGAAGGGAGAATACAGGCAGAGAAAAACACCATAGAAATTTAAACACTGAAAAAGTTAAAATATAACTGAGTGATTAAAATCGTTAACTTCCAATGCAACCCAATACTTGTAAAATCTAGTGTTTCAAGATTCAAACTAAAAATCTAGAACCCACATAAAGCAATGGTTAATTAAAAGAAAAACCCTACAGAAATAATAGTTTCTGATATAGAGTAAAATGACTTTCTAAGTAGGTAATTGAGCTATAGGAGAAAAACAAAGATTTAAATCTGAATAAGGGACAATTAAATGAAAATTACAGTGCAAGCCTAATGACAAAATTCTATTAATCTTGCTTCTTGTGAGTTTATATATATTTCAACTGAGTAATATAATTGGTCTTTTAATAACATGTTTTCTATTTTTTTCCTAGAAAAAGAAGAAAAGTAGAAAAAGGAGATAATGAAGAAACAGCCATTATTCAGTCATTCTTCTGCAGCTTTACCTGAAAGGAGAATTGCTTCTATGTGATTCATTACAAGATACCAACAGCATCAGGTAGCAATTATCTTCTATTATAGTGCCAATACACCTGGATAGAATAATCAGTCTTTATGCCATTTCAGTATAAATTTATTTTTTTAGTAAAAATGCCATAAATGTGTGTGCATATGTATGTGTTTATATAGATGAGAGACAGAACATTTTATTAACTATCATTTATTAAGAGAATGTCCAGAAGATTTGTGCAACAGAGATAACAGACGTTTTATGTAAAAGAAAGTACAATGAAGAATGGATATACTGCAAATTGTGGTAATCAAATGCATAATTAGATAACAAGATGCTAGTTTAAAATATATAGTCAAGTCCTAAAGATTTTTCTTTCTTTTTTAATACATGTCCTATAGTTGTTTTTTGAAGACTACTATATCCTTAGGTAAAAACATCACAAGATTTTTGACAGTTCTTAAGTATCATCATTCTATATTAATTATGGAATTTGTGATACTCCCAGAAGTATAAATAATCTAGGTACATAAGGCAATGGCAATTTTATGATGACTCTTAGCACATCTACATATATTCATTCATTCATCCTTTCCTTACTTATTGAGCACCTACGATACTCTAGACACTATTTAGTTCTAGGCATAAAATGGTGAAGAAGATAAGCACAGTTTCTGGTCCATGCATTTTCTTTTTTATTGAGAAACAGACAGTGAACAAATATACTAACAAACAAAACAGTTTCAAATTGTCGTAAGTTCCATAAGAGATAGAACCAAGGTGCTGTGCTAGAAACTAATGGCTGGAGGGGCTGGATGGTCATTTTCAAGATCATTCAATAAGCAGGCCAGGGAATTCCTCTTTGGAGATGTGTTTTTAGGCTGAGACCTACAAGACAAGAATAAACTGGGTCTGCCAAGATCCAGAAAAAGAAAATGAGGAAAAAAGACCCTTGGGAATCAGCCTCCTTGATTTGATATGTGTGGTCAGGGTGCAGTACCCTGAGGGAGAGGGTTGAGATGAGATTGGAAGAGGGAGGGGAGGGGGAGACCCGGCCCTACAAGTTGTGGTAGGAGGTGTGTATTTTAACTCAAGTGAAAAGAAAAATCACTGAAGAGTTTTAAGCAATTTTTTGACATAGATATTATTTGTCTGAATTAAACACTAGTTCCTAGATGGCTGAGACTCCAGTATCAATAACTAGGCTATCTGACTCAAATCATAGATATTTAATATTATCCAAAGTGCAGAGAAGGCACAGGAAACTATGTTGGAAGAGGAGTTTGGGGTAGATTGAAGAGGAAGGGTAATGAGAGTCCCTTATTATCCAGTAAAGTCAGAAAAAAAAGATATCAAGGTGGAGAAAAAAGCAAAGAGTGAGACGTAAGTGTCATAAGCTTTCACCAGCTCTTCTGAAAGCCCCATCAGAGGTGTGGAGTTAATTGAGGGGAAAGTCCAATCAGAAGGGGTTTTGCCCATTCCTCTTCTGAACTCTGAAAATGGGACCTTACAGTGTGGTATTTGTAGCAACATGGGCCAGCCATGACACAGGAAAAGAAGTGAAGATATGGTGACATTAGCAGAGAGAGGACCTGAGACCGTGCTCAGAGCTTCCCTTGTTTCTTGGGGCATGCATGGGACTTAGAAGTGCCCACATGCCCCACAGAGAAGGTGCAGGAAGGTAGCTGAGTCCAGAGCTAGGAGACCAGCGTGTGTGTAGCTACACTGGCAAGAGGCAAGGTGGCTATGGTGCAAAAGCCTCAGCATAACTAGCCTCATCAGGCACCAGGTGGATGATGTTTCTGAACATCGGAGGGGAGGATAACCAAGCTCTCAATGCAACAGAACAAGTCATAAATATATGCTGCACCTCAGAACATAGTGCAGTAAACCTGGGGATGGACCATCCATTATACAGCCAAGACCTGGGAGGATGCAGACGCCCAGAGGTCACCCCATGAGCTCCAGGTCTCCCCTCCACTTCTGCAGAGGCCCTTTTGTGTCCCCGCCCCCCAACATTGCCACTTGCCGTTTTGAGACTTGCAGATGGCAGTCTGTAAAACAAAGCACTTTTCTGAAACAAGGTTCAAGCCAGAGTCTAAGATGCTATTAATTAGCCAGTTAATATCCCCACCATGAACTCCGTCCCTGTTTGGCAGGGTCAGGGCTTGTGAGGAAGATTAGATTTGTTAGAGAAAATCAAGAACCTTCAATTATTTTGTACATTGGAGTTGTCCCGAGTGTAAATGTGCTGCATGAACACAACACTTAGATTTAATAATTATTCCATTTATTTCAGTTCATTGACTGTCTACATGTAATTAGTATACATTTACATATACATGTTTATGAAGGTTTGTGTACTGCTATTAAGGAAGTACTCTGAAATGAAGAGTATTCTGAACCTGAGTAAGAAATCTCCTGTTCCGTGGCTGACACTGTGACTGCCACCAGCTGGTTCTGTAACCTGGGGCAAGTCATTTAATTTCTCTGGGCATTCATTTTCTCTGCAAAAATGAGGAGACTGGACCAAATCATTGCTAAGGTCCATTTTGATTTCTGATGTCTGTCATGCGAGTGCTAAAATGAGGCCTGCTGAGATGATAGTGGTTAGATTTGCATTAATCAAGAAACAAGGATAATAAGTGTAGAACCATTTAGTAAATCCAGGCCGTTTGCCTGGCACAAAGTAAGTCATTTTATGTAGGTTATTTCTAATCATCTAAATAAACCCACGAGGAAATAGAAGTTCAGAGAGGCTGTAATTTGTTCTGTGCTATACACCTGGTAGGTGGCAGAGGCAGGCTTGTGACCCATGGTTTTTCTCTGGAGTTTTTGAATTAGATAGTATGGTGCTTATTATTCATCTCTATTGTTTGATCTGAAGATTCCACCTTCTAAGCACTGTTAAAATCCTATCCTTCAAGCTCCTCAAGTTATGAAGCTATTTTTATAGCATCAAGGCAAGGAAAACTGTCCGAAGTTCCTGAAGAACTCAGTGATACCATTGATTTAGCACTTATTTTCAAGGCATATATATATATATATATATATATATACACACACACACACACACATATATATATGTATATAGATGGATAGATAGATAGATAGATAGATAAATAAATCTCCTGTAAATATACCCTGTTTACCTACAACCAAATTGTATATGCTCTGAAGGAAGGCCAAGGACCCGGGCCAAGGAATGGTCAGGAGGTGTCTGGCACCACCAGGGCTGGAATTCAGAGTGCGGTGGTTGAGAGGTGGAGAAATCTCAGGAGCCACTCACTCCCAGGATCATGCCAGTGCAGGGCCACCTCACCCCAGGCCTGGCCGTGGGCAACACAAAGCAGCTGGTAGATAGGTAGCTCACTGGGGCCATTTGAAGTTCAGCAAGATTAGTTCTCAAAAGTGATATCTATAGAAGTTTGGCTGCACAGTGAGATGCTATGTGATGCCTAGAGAATCAAACTTGTGGAGAGAAAACTGGTGTCCAGAAAGATAGAACAGGGCAGCGTTGGTGATATAGAGGTGAGCATAGCTGCCTTCCAGAGAGATAGATAAGAGGTAAGCCAGGGTGGGAGGACCTTCCCTGGTAGCGTATCCTTATGGTAGGATAATGGGTCACCAGAAGAGCTGAAACAAAGGTAAATGAGCTGATATCTTTCCATGCAATCATTTCCTGGAGCTAAACCATAGCGATGCAGTGTTACAAATGGAAAGGTTTCTGAAGCAACTCCTGTGTAGTGTTTTAAGGTTTTACCCATGTGTGTTAGTCTCTGGGGCTGCCATAACAAAACACTACAGACTGGGTGGCTGAAACAACAGAAATTAATTTTCTCACAATTCTCGAGACAAAAAGTCCAAGGTCAAGGTGTCAGCATGTTTGGTTTCTTTTCAGGCCTCTCTCCTTGGCGGAGATGGCTGTCCTCTCACCGTGTCCTCACAGTCTTTTCTCTGTGATCATGCATCCCTGGTTTCCCTTGTGTGTCCACATTTCCTCTTCTCCTAAGAACACCAGGCAAATTGGATTAGGGCCCACTCTAATGGCTTCATTTTAACTACTTTTTTTTCTTTCCAGTTTTATTGAGGTATAATTGACATAGAGCACTGTATAAGTTTAAGGTGTACAGCATAATGATTTGATTTATATATGTTGTTAATGATTATCACAGTAAGTTTAGTGAATATCCATCGCCTCGTATAGATACAAAATTAAAGAAATAGAAAAAAATATATATTTTTTCCTTGTGATGAGAACTCTTAGGATTTACTCTCTTAACTTTTGTATATAATGTACAGCAGCATTGATTAATTTCTTATGCTGTACATTACATCCTAATACTTATTTTTATCTTAGAACTGGAAGTTTGTACCTTTTGACTGTCTTCATCCAATTCCCCTCTCCCCACCCTCCAGCCCTGGTAACCACATATCTCATCTCTTTCTCTATGAGTTTGTTTTGTTTGTTTGATTTTGAAGTACAATTGACCTACAACACTGTGTTGGTTCCTGTTACACAATGTAGTGATTTGATATTTCTATACATTTCAAAATGATCACCATGATAAGTCTAGTTACCATCTGTCACCATGCAAATATATTGCATAATTATTGATTATATCCCCACACTGTACATTTCATATCTTTGATTCATTTGTTTTGTAACTGAAAGTTTGTCCCTCTTTTCTCCCTCACCTATTTCTCTCCTCCACCCATCCCATCCCCCCTCTGGCAACCACATGGATTGGATTAGGGCCCCCTCTAATGGCCTTATTTTAACTTAATCACTTTTTATTAAAGGTCCCATATCCAAATAGTCACATTCTGAGGTACTGGGAGTTAGTGTTTCAGCATATGGATTTGTGGGGGAACACAATTCAGCCCATAACACCATGGATTTAGTAAATTGGAAGATTTCATATGGGCACATATCCCTGTAATTGCTACCAGAATGTCATACACATTAATAGATAAGTACAGTTGACCCCTGAACAATTCATGGGTTAGGGGCACCAATCCCTGTGCAATTGAAGATCTGCATGTAACTTTATAGTTGACCCTCTGTATCTGTAGTTCTGTATCCACAGATTCAGCCAACCTCTGATTTTATAATACTGTGGTATTTGTTGAAAAAAGGCTGTGTATTAGTGTTACAAAAACAAACTTGGGTCTGCTCTCCCATGCACAGCAAAGCCATCTCCTGACTCCGGGTTGTGGTGAAGGAAAGAACTGAGTTTACTGCCAGGCCAAGCAAGGAGTCCTGGTAGCTAATGCTCCCTGATGGATTTCAGGGAATTTTTAAAGACAAGCTGAGGAAGAGAGTTGCAGGGTATGTAATCAGCTCATGCACAATTCTCTGATTGGTTGATAGTGAAGTAACAGGGTGATATTACAGGGGTTAACATCAATAGTCCTCAGGTTCTATCCAGTCTGGGAGCTATGTGTTCATGGTCATCATGCAGTTAGCTTCTTCCTACTGGTGGGGGTTTTAGTATCTGTAAAACAACTCTCTATGTCCTTCAGGGAGGAACTAAAGATTCTGTGACTCTACTATATGACTAATCTATTGTTTAAATCATTACCAGTTCTCGTGGTCCAACTGCTATCTTTGGTTACTACATGTTCACATTATTCCAATTATTAACTCTTAAGCCTTTTGTAACTCAAAGGAGACCTGGGAAACTAAAGCTTTTCTATAAACAAGAGACTGACAGAGGACATTGTGGCGGTGGGGGGAGGGGGGGGCTGTCCTGGTAAGGACCCCCACAATAGGGTCCTGCCCAGTTGTATTAGTGGACTCACACAATTCAAACCCATGCTATTCAAGGGTCAACTATTTCATTTATTTCTTCATCTTTCAAAATTCAGTTCTGACAGCATAAGAATCAATATGATTTTTTGAATGAATGAATAAATTGAAGTTTACTGTCTTGGATGGTCAGTAACACACTATCTGAATAATAAAACTTGAGTTAATTAGAGATATAGCTGAGATGCAAATTAATAAATCACCCACTCTTTATTATTATCATATTAATAATTGAACCTAAGCATTGTTACAATCTAAGTAGATAATTCTTATATAGCAGGAGCTCTTCTCTTTATAGCAAATATCTGAAATTGAATACTTTTTGTTCCTTCTTTTTTATTAGCTTTAATCAGACCTAACTCATATTCCCAGTATGAATTGGATATTTATCACCCTTCATCCTATATTAACACTAATTCATCTTTGGACTGGCTTTCTAGTCTTAGATTATCTTGAAGTAAAAATATCATTTTGCATTTAGCTGCTGAAAAGGTCTCTGTGTCACGCATATGTATTTTAAGTATTTATTCAAACCATTATGATAATAATGTATAGTCTCCATTGAATTTTTATTTATTATATTTTTAGCCTTATACAGCTCCTCATCGGCCAAAAGATCAGGACCTTTTCCCTTGTATCCTCTGGGCTAAGATTGCATGATTTATCTTTATCACATAGCCATGAAAGGAAAAGAAAAACTAACTGTCTAGGTTTTCTTTTTTTGCACATTGCAGTGTACCACCAACATTCTTGTCAAGATGCTCTCTAATCAGATGATTATTCTCCTTTTGGCTCTTTAAAAATAAAATAGTCCATCACTCATCAATTATTACTAGCAAAAATCACTGACTTGTTTTAATTTGAAATTTAAATTGAATAGTTTCCCCTTAGAAACATGCCAGTGGCAACTGAGCACACAGAACTTATGCAAAGGTACTCGAGACATTTGCTTTTGGAAAAGTCTGTATTTTTATTTATTACATGTATTTTTATATTCCTTTTTACTTGAAAGATTTGAGGCCGATTATCAATTATGAGATGAAACAGTATATTCTTTATACAGAATAGAATTTCTTATTGAGTTTTCATAAG
Source organism: Aethalodelphis obliquidens (assembly GCF_003676395.1). Lineage (NCBI taxonomy): Eukaryota > Metazoa > Chordata > Mammalia > Artiodactyla > Delphinidae > Aethalodelphis > Aethalodelphis obliquidens. The sequence continues at coordinate 7,729,120 of NW_020838025.1, read as the reverse complement.
ATTAATTTAAAATAGCATTTAGCAAATAAAGCTTGTGCCGAGTTTAAAAGACCACAAAAGACATAAACTCATAGATGGAATAATTATTCATTTTACAGTAAAGAAACTGAAGCTAAGATCATACAGGCAAAGTTGTATACAGAGGAATGATCTTGAAAGGATTTTCATTTTCAGGTTCAGAAATTGTTTGAGGAAAGTGTTCCTGACAGTGCCATTGAGGAATAAATAAGTGTTCTTGCAGCTAAACATGCATGAACCAAAAATAATTAATTCATTAGGAGGAGTGTTGAGGTACTGTGGTAGGATTTAAAGCCAATGGGAGAATGAGTCTTGTCTTGTATACTGGAAGAAGAAAGTCAGTTGAGAAATAGCATAAAGTTCAGTATGACTTAATTGCATAGTTTGTGACAATGCTGTCTGACCAAATGGACTGAGATGGAAGAAGTGGGGTTAAGGACGCCTGTGAGAAAATGCCTGCGTCTGATCCATTTGTGAATTAACTGAGGTCTGGAGAAAAACTATGGTGATGAAAATGTGGTAAAGAAAAACACAACAGGAATTGACTCACACATTAAGTCCTAAGGATAGCCTCATGACACTGAAATTAGGTCAAAATTTCAAAAAGAAAAATAAATCATTAATAAAGAAAGTAGGAAAAAGTTATTATTAAAGAGGAAAAACAGGGTTAAGGATGAGGACATCCAAATTTGGGCCTTACTTTTTTTGTAGAGTAAATGAACTAAGCCTGTGTTCATATTTCCTCAGGAATTATTGCTCACAGATTATTTTAAAAATAATGAAAAGTGGTAGCTTCTTTTTTTATTTTACAATAAACTAATATGACCACATAACCGTATATTGACCACATAAAAAGATTTTAAATGCACCTCGCCTTTTGTACTTTGTGTATTTAGCAGCTCTACTCAGAGGGACTTATGTTTTGGACCTGAGAGCCAGTCTACATGACAGCACACATATGCAATGATGAAGGCCAGGGGGAAAAAAATGTCTTTGCTTTCACACTTCCTTTGTACAAAGTCACTTGCCAATATGGAAAAACTCCCTTTTCTTTCTTCCCAGTGATGTTTACGGTAGGGAGGCGTTTGCATATTGTTTCACAGTGTGCATTTGCAAGTTGTTTGGATGCTCAGCATTCTACTTCTGAGGACCTTGAGCTGGTGGGAAAGCTCAGAATCAAGTCATTTGAAGTGGGAAAACAACTCTGATGTATTGCTCCTTTTCTCTGTTTTCCTTGGTTACTCAGCCCCCTACAGTGTTTTCAACCCTAGAAGTGTGAACGGCAGTGCAAAGCAAAAATATCACCACGGCTAAGGATATGTCTAACCTAAATTCGTCCATATGCATTCAGTCATTAACTGTACAACACTTTCTGAAAAGGGAGTATACATCACAGTTCAAAGCGGGGCAACATCATGAAAAAGAACCAGCTTAATTGGGGTTGAGGAAATAACTTTTTTTAAGTGACTGCTCCAAGGTCATGAGATTTGGCAGTATACCTGAATAAGAAATATCCAAGGTTTATTACGTTACCTCACCTCTTCTTTTAGTACATGCTTTGCTTTGTGGAAATTGGTGTTGAAATCCCAAGAATTATTTGATAATACTTGGTATGAGTTGAATTACGTTCCCTAAAAAGCCTATGTTGAATTCCTACCTGCTGTTACCTGTACATGTGACCTTACTTGGAAAAGACTCCTTCCTTCCAGAACTGTGAGAGAGGACATTTTTTGTTGTTGTTATAAGCAGCCCAGTTTGTGGAATTTTTTTACAGCATCCCTGGGAAACCAATACATATTCTGAGCTCAATTTTTTCTCTGATTATAAATTATCTACTTATTGTTATATTTTCATTACTAAAAAAATGTTCCCAATTTTTATTTAGAGAATATTGAGATACCTTAAAAGACTTCTAGTAACCTTGGGAACTTCTGAACAGAACATACAAATTTAAAGGGAAAGAAACATTTCATCACCTTAATGAATCAATGTCGATTGTGTGAATATGAACATTCTCATTTCCATCTTCAGTCTGGCCTTGGCTTCACTTGCTAGCACCCCAGAATTAAATTGTATGAACTGTTAACTTCCTGAGGGTCTCAGAAGGAGAGACTGATGAGGATGGTGGTAGTGGTGGTGATTACTAGAAACTTATATACACAAATATATATATATATGTATATATATATATGTATATATATAGTGTGTGTGTGTGTGTGTGTATGCACACACACATATATTTACCTTTTGGATAAAAATGTAGTTTTCCATTTCCTTTCATCATAGATTGGATTCCCCAGAAAGCAAAGCCTGAAATTAAAAGGAGTATATGGAGACTTTACTGGGGCATATGAGATACATACACATATTTACTGAGGGAACAAAGCATTGAAGGAGGGAGATTTACTATAATTTGTTTTATCAAGTTGGCCACTTATTTGGGAAATTCTGGAGTTACAACTTTATGGTAAAGAAACTCCTCTATATCCACAACAAACTCAGTGAATATAGCCTTCCACCTCCTTGACCAAAAGCCCGGGCCCTCTCTAGAGGTCACCACTTCTCTTTCAGTTCACCAAGCAGAGGCAGCTTAATCTGTCACACTCCAGGTATTATAGAACCCCAGTGAGATCAGGGAGTCTCTTTGCTTCCCCTGTTACATTGTTTCCCTGTCTTAAATTTCTGACCCTTTCCTTTGATTCTCACAATCTTTCTGTGCACTCCAGCTACTGCCAGCAATTATAATGACTTCAATATTTACCTGAAGGAGTCACCAAACATGTGGACTCTCAGTTCCCAGACCTTCTGGTTTCCAAAAGCCTTCCTTACACTGGAGTTCAGCCATTGTCTGCCACTGTATTTACCTTAACCTCTTATTTTACCAATACCTTAAACTACCTTGCCTCTATATCTCATGAGTGGAGGCCTTAATCTAGAAGACCCACGCATCCAAGCTGTTTCCTGGAAAGTTGGCTGTCATGTTGGAGCTTCAATAGGAAGAGGTCATGTGTCAAGGAACTGACAGAAACTGTGAGATATTAAAGTTGTTCTTTTAAGCCATTAAGCTTTGGTGCCATTTGTTATTCAGCAATAGATAACAGATGGGGTATCTAAGCACCACACCCCCCAAAAAATAGTCATCTGTTCCTTTGGAAACTGACATAAATCCTGAAAACCAGTGTTTTGTAATTAACTGTTAAGTGAAAAGCAACAATAGAGCCTCTAAGAAAAAGAGCCAGAAAAAAAGAGAAAATAGCCCAAGAGAGAAACATATACCCCATGATACACCCCATGAATGCATCCAGATTTCTGCCTTTCCCATAAAAGCGCTGTTGGTGCCATTACTATTTATTGTCGGCTCCTAAGGACTCGGTATTCTCGTCAAACAGTACATAATGGATAGAATGACTCTAATGCATTTTTAAGCCCTCTTTCCAGACTACATGAGCAATTTAATAACACTTATTTCTTCCTATTTCCAGCCTTCCCCTGCTCAGACAATTGATGTTGTAGCATTTTTATCTTATCCTACTCTCACCAATAGGATGTAGTAGAGTAGGTTTTTCCAAATTCTTCTTTGCGCGCTTTATTCCTATTGTTGCCTATATGGACTCTGATGATAATGCTAACAAAATGATGATGATGGAAGGGTCTAATCATATGCAGTTATGGACCATTCAGGAGCAGGTCACTATCATTAACCTTTGTCCCTGCATGGTTAGACTCCATTGTTCACATGTGGTGTCTCCATTCTAAATTTATCTTAGGATTTGCTTGTACTATACTTTTGTACGACATCTCAGAATGGTATAGCTAAACCAGTTTACACACGAGTGTACTCTTCTCATAGCATAAGAATGGTAGCAGTTCAATCAGTGGCATCCATAAAACTTCAGAATAGCAGAAGGATTAACAACATGGATGAGCTACTTGGTCTCTCAGTGTCTCAGTTTACTGATCTGTCAAATGGGGATAAAAAATCATCTCTACCTAATGGTGGTTGTGAGCATTAAATAAGTTTAATACTTAACAGTATCTGGCACATAGGAAGTTCTAAGTGTCAGCTGTATATGCCATATGTGAACCTTACAAAAATAGGAAAATCTCACTTCTGTAAACAACCTCTAAAAGGTTTTCACACACATTATCTCACCCTACTGAGACAAAAAAAAGAAGGAAGAAATGACAGAGGGTATTGTACTCCTTTTCCAGATGAAGAAACAAAGGTCAAAAAATATTAAATAACAAGCATCAAATCTCATAAGTGTTAGTGCTGAGATTTGAATCCAGGTTTTCTCCTGAAAATTTTCCTGGAGCTTCTTCTGTCTGTTTTAGAGAGGTTGATAGGTGGAAACGTGTTCTTATTGTATTGGATGGAGATTCAATGGTTGAGGATTTTCTGCCCTTCACAGGCACATAGTCATGCTCATTCTTTCCACTGTAGAAGAAGGTGGGAGTGTGATGGGAATTTAGTAAAGAGTTGAATGGAATATGTATGAGAAGATGAAGTATTACCGTGATATATGGACACCCCTTGGGCAATCATTATCTAGTATCTCATCAAGATTGGGATGATGTACTCCTGTTTTTGTTTGGTATTTTTTTTTAATATCAGACAGTAACATAGTAATTTGTGGCCAGTGTTTGAGTGTTGGTATAATGATGCTCAGGACAGCACTTCCCAGTCTTTCTTGGGAGTATATTTTTGTTTTGTGTTTGTTTTAAGACTAAGAAGAGGTCCAATCTCACCATTTGATAGAATGAAACAAAACCATTAAATAAGGAGGATGTGCACCTCATATTTTATGGTACCTGTATGATGTTTCTGGCTTTAACATAAGCCAATACATTGTTTTTAGCTCTACAAAATGTAATAACACAAAAGAAATGGGCCGTACTGGTGGAAGTGAGTAAGCTATCTATCTATTAACCAGTCCATTCAGAGAGTTAAATCTTTTTCTTTGCCTCAATCACATTTAATTCATCTTTGCCAAGAGTCCTGGATATCACACTTTTGAAATATCAGAAGAATATAACGAAAAAATATCCAAAAGCCTGTTTTTATGTCTAGATAGTGTCTTTTTATATTTTACTTTTTTATTTTTATAGGAATTCACTGTCAGCAGAGAGCTATCAGGTCCTAGAGTTTATCTATAGCTCTGGCGAAAGCTCTGCCTGTCTACTTTTGGCTTGTGAGAGTTTCTTTCCTTTGGGGCGGTGGCTGGTGCCAGAATGAGAGGAAATATCATGCCCTCTGAGAGTCAAGAGCAGCTGGCGCAATTGCCCTGGTGTTTATAGGATATTATAGGCATAAAGGCACATTTGGAGCTGGTTGGGGAACGAACTTAGTGCTTCTTTCTTTTATCTTTATAATCCACTTTCCTAGCAAGGATTATCCTAGCATTCATATTAAATTTAGCAAATGCAGATAAAAAGAAGAAATAAAGAAAGCTAGGCTGCCACAAGGTACTCTGACAAGGCAATCCATATGCTGGGTAGATAAACTGCCTTTTATCAAATGAAACAATAAAGACACAAAGAAACTTGTTCAAATTTTTTGTTTTGGAACAATGAAAACCATTTTTGTAGTAATTAACCAGAGGGAGTTGTACATCTGGAAAGCAGTAAACACATAGTTTCTGTTTGGGAGAAGACTGACATTACTGCCCCCAAAATTATACATCTGCAGTATGATCCAAATTTGTCAAGCTGGGGGTATCATGGAAAGGAATTTTCTACCAGAAATTTGCATTAGATGGTGTTTTTCATTATTTATTTTAATGACATCTTCCTTCGTTTTTGGCAGAATTTTTATAGTGTGTATTTCATGAAGAGCTACAGAAATTTAATATAATAAATAAGTAAAATGTCAACATAGCTAAACTAGGCTCCTAGGGTCATGAAGGTGATTTTTGTTTTATTTCCTCATAGAAGTAAGGTCTCAGGCAAATTTTGCAAATCACAGAAGTTATTCCTTAGTACTCAGCTGTCTGCTTTTTTTTAATACTCTCATATTTCCCACAACTCCTTCCTATTATTTTTTTCCCCTATCATATAAGATAGGCCTTTGTGATGTTTATTCTTCATTCTTCGAATGAACATCCACTCTTAGGACATTCATGTCTGCCTTATTCACATATTAAATAATTAATCCAGAAGACAATTGAGGAGCAACTATGGCCCACAGACTTGAGAAGGCACTGGAAATATAAAGATGAATATTCGAATCAATAGTGAACTTCTGTTCAAAATACATCGGAATGCTGTGTGAATGAAAGCTATTAAATATTATACAGCCGAACTCAAAGAAAAAATAAATGAAATTTGTCAGATGCTATTAATGTACCAAGAATACAAAGTCAATGCAGTGTTGAACTCAAGGTGGGCCTAGGCTTTTCCAACATAGATTTAAATTTTATGGGGTTGGATCATGGATTATGATGCCCAAATAAGGTTGCAAGAAGAGTCCCTTCATGTCTTGAAAGGCATGAAGACTCCATATAAACTCAAGAAGCAGGAGGCATACTCTGCTTATTCTCCTGAAATATGGCATGGAAATTTTCCATCTGCCCACAGCTCTTGGGAGGCAGAGAGTGACCTGGGAGAAATTGGAACCCAAGTCCGCCCACATACAGCTAGGAGATTAGAATTTTTATTCTCAGTGTTTTGAGAGTAAAATTTGCCCCTCTCAGAGGCAAACTTAAAAATCATGTGTATGCTTACATCTAAAAAACAGGGTACTCCCAGGGAAGACAATGCCCTCTAGAAATAATCATACCATCAAAAATCGCCAACCACATAATGAAGTTAACATCCATGAAAGAATCAACAGATGCAACATAGGTAAATGGAATTCAATTATAATAGTTGATATTCAATGTGTTATTTGGCACAATATTTTAGTATTGGCACAGTATTTTAATTTTTCTCAAATTAAAAAAATTTTAATTTAATTCTCATTCCTACTTATGTTTATCTGTTGACTTGCACTGAAGTTAAGTTAGAGGAATTTTGTAGTTTTCTGGAATTTGAAGGGAGATTTCATGCACTTGCTTACTCATGCCCTTAACAAATATTTATTCAGAGCTATGTTGTATCAAGTACTCTGCAGCATACTTGAGATACAGCACAAAAATGACACTGTCGTTGTGGCTCAGGAGATAAAGCCTAGCGAGGCAGGGAGACTAGTAAGAGGGTAGCTATATTTCAGTGTCATAGATTAATGATATAAATAAACAGTACAGCACACAGAGCTCTTGAGTTAACCTAACTTTTTACAATCCCGGAGAAGGGTTACCCTGGTTAAATATTTTTAATTTAATGCATAGAAAAACATGCTATAGACACCAGAATGAAATGAAAATTTGCCTTAATGGAAATCACAGATCAAATTGGCCTCAAATGCCTCCTCTAACCACAACTCCAGAAGATTTGGCAATGTCTACACAATTGTTGGTGAAGAAAATGGTGTGCCTCAAAATTGTGTACTCTAAGTTTTCAATCACATGAGACATTAATTGAAAGATAACCTTATCAATATATGAGCTTAGAAAGTTTGTCACTATGTTACTCAATGAAAAAAGTTGATGAAAAGCACATTGCAGTTGAACCAGAAATAAACCAAAATAAAGAATAGGAAGGTTGGGCTATAAAAGGATGTAATTCCAAAGCAAATATAATTCTAAAATAAAAATCAAGTGTTAAAAATTATTCTTGAAGAGGAAAATACATTCTCTGAAATAAAATTAATAAGAATAATCAGGGGTCTTTGGCTATTAGGATAGTTCCATATTGGTTAGTTAAGAAAAAGCACCTTATTAAAGGTGACAGAAAGAAAGCCAAAAAGAACATAGTTGATCTTTCTTAAGTGAGATTGGTATAAAGTGAATCTATATTCAACATAGGAAATATTACAGCAACACTAGTGAGGTGACGAGGGCTCATGGAACCAAAACTTCATTGAATGTCCTCAAGTTCAGATTTCTTTTTGGTGAGACTTGCCAATTGGCAGGATGATGACATTACATCTACACATTTTTGATTTATTTTAATTACTGAAGTTATTTAGGACAAAACCTGCCTGACCAACTTTCTTGAAGTTGATCTTTTCCATGATAAAATATGTTATTAAAACAAAATGTAGTCTGTGATTTAAATTCTTGTTGACATCAAAACTATCAATTGTTATTTGCTCCTTTTGCTATCTTTTCTTGTGTTTTACTAAAAAGTACCACAAATAAATCCCAAAGGCCTCTGTGAGCAGCACCAACAGGTTAATCAGATCTGGAACAAGATAATGGAAAACATGAAAAAGACAAATGGTTTGAAATAAGTAGTCATTTTTTTCACCAGGGAATACTGCAAAAAATTAGAAAATGCTTGGTAGTCTAGTTATGCATTATCTGTTATCATCTTTATGTTTTGTTTGTTTGAAAAGTCAAAAGACTGAAGAAGGTCAAGTTTGTAATGGGAATTCTAATAGAACTTTATGATAAAGGTAAAGTACTTCTGGGGAAAAAAATTTACCAGTGGAAAGAAGTAATCTGGGTGAAAATACTAGTTAATATGAACCAAAATTCAAAAGTTAGAAAGGCAGCAGTGAAATATAATAAAATGTCCTCATCTTATAACAAGGAGAAATCAACCACTACTGTAACTTGTGATAATATAATTGGAGACTGATCTGTGTTTTAAAATTGCAAATGAAAAGTCTAGGATAATTAAAATAAGCTATTTACTTTTGAAATCACTAGAGAAGTTAAGAAGGAAAAAGGAAGAACGTAAGATTAAAAATTATTAAAATAAAAATTTAAAATGATGGCTCAGAAATCTGAAAATAGAAAGAATAAACACTACCCTTTTTAACATTACAGTGAAACACATTAAAATAATTCCTCATCCACAATTTATTTTATTTCTCCTAAATATATATTTCTATCATAAGTGGTTTTGGAGTTCATAGAGAAGAACACTTTTCTAGCCCTTATAAATGTTATTATGTAAAGGTTTTAAAAAGGTAATTAGCTTACTATATTAAAAAGAAAGAAAAAATATAAAGATGAAATGGGTTATTACACTCAAATTAAACTCAAATTATTTCATTATGATTTAACTTGTGTTGTACAGTGATTCAATCAGTTTTCTTATTTTGTAGTTGGATTCATTACATTATTTGTCATAATCAAATAATATTTATTCAATTTTGTAAAAGCTATCATTACAAAATCATATAATAAACTCTCATGTTCAGACATTAAAACAGCTAAATTATCTTTCTTGTCAACGAGTGTAGATTTCCCCTTTCAATTAAAAATAAAAATGAGATGTGACACAAAGGAAAGATATTAATTTCCAAACCAGGATCAGAGTTCTGGAAATTGGATATATTTTCAATATGCGTAAAGGAAGAGTCTGCTTTCAACTGAAAGGAAACTAAATCTTGAAAATGGGTTGAAATGGGGTTGTGATGTGACCACTGTCTTCTTAGTTAATCCTTTCTGAGTGCCATGTTCCCTCTGGCCATAGTATCTTTGCACATACTGTTCCCTCTGCCTAGGACACTCTTCCTCCTGTCCACCCCCTCAACACCTACCCCTTCTTCAGATCTTATCTCAAAGACTAATTCATCCTTAAGAAGGTCCATTTTCCCTTTTATGTTCTCATCCCAATATTTCATTTATTTAACAAATACCTACCATATTTCATTGAAACTAAGACACTGCTGATGGTAAGATACATCTTATTTTATGTGGTATCACTTGAAAGGAAAATATGATGCTAATTAAACTATGACACAATGTTTCATAGGATTCAGAATTTTTATTTTTCTTTTATTGAAAGAGCTCTTTCAGAAATAGACCTATTTTTTACCATAAAGTCCTCTTGTGCATATATAAAAATTTTTTTCAAATGAAATAAAGATATTCCTAAAATACTCACATTCAGAATTCAACTTGCAATTCCTTTTCAATTCGGAGATGTCAATATCCATGTGATATTGGTCAATTCTCTTTTAAGGCATCAGAAGCATTGGGGGTGCAGTGCTTCATAAAATTTTGCTCCAAACTCCAAATCACTGGCTTTCTTCTACAAGTTTGCTCCAAGTTTCTCCTTCATTGGAAGATTTGCATAGGCACTTTACTGATGTCACCAGAAGGTTTCAAATTAAGGTTTTCTGATACAATCAAAACTTTTATTTCTTCCTCAAATGGACATGGAATCAAGCCACAAAAATAGACAGCCAGGTCCAAAACAATGCCAACTCTCACACCTTAGGTAAGTGAGTATAAGACACCACTGATTCTAAGAGCCCAATTTGCAAAATGTTAAACTATATATTTTAGACTGATTAAATGTTCTCTGTAAATGTCAATGTGCCAAGCCTTGTTTTAAACACTTTATGAATATTAACTCATTTCATCTTCATGACATTTCTATGAGGTAGGTGCAGTTAATTCCTTTTTATATAGGAGGAAACATAAGCACAGAAGTTAAATAACTTGCTGAACTTCACACAGTCAGAAAGTGACAGAAGTGTGTAAACTTGTTTATCTCCTATAATTACATTAGTACTTTCCCTGTTTTAAAAATTAATTCTGCTTACTACCAGATTGTAAACTTCTATGAGAGTACATTGTTTTGTCTATTGAAACCCCAGTACATTTCAGTGCTTGATACAAACTAAAAGTTCAAGAGATGTTTGTTATAGATTGAGCACAGATACTCTTAGCTTTTTCCCTAACCTCAATACCTTTCCTTCCCTGTTTCTTACTGTTAACTTTGACTTTTGTGATCTAGATTTATGTGTAACGAGACTATGTCTTCTCATACGTGCTATAACAAGGAAAGTCAAAAGATTTTCACTTGAAATTATCGTCCTAAGTGATTAATGAAAGCCAACTTTTATGATTCACACTTTTGTGTTTGACATTGTTCTTTCTTGGAAGTTCTCTTTTTAAAATTTAAATACATATGTGTGAGAGGTGTAATATGTTAAATAATACTGAGTGAGTTCATTTAGCTTATCTCTCTTATTGATAAACAGAGTAAAAATGGATTTAACATGAAGATGCCTTCTGTGGAAATCAGGGTGAATTCAGGAAATCTGGAAGGGTTAAAATCAAATCTCACCAAACCCAGATTGTTTTAACATCTATGAAATATGACATACATACAGAAAAGTGTACAAGTCATAAGTGTACATCCTGATGGGATTTTTCACAAAGTAAACACACCTTAACCAAACAGAACAATATCAACATCCTAGAATCCCTAGTCACTAACCCTCCAAGAACAAAAGCTTTCTGACTTCCTTCATCCTTGATTAGTTCTTCCTGTTTATAAACCTAATATAAACAGAATGCTAAAGTATGTACGTTTTTGTGTATGGCTTCCTTTACTCAATTTGTGTTTGTGAAATTTATTTATAATTTTATGAGTCCTTGTAGCTCATTCATTCTCATTGCTGTGTTGTGTTCCACTACATAAGCACGTCATGGTTTATTTACCTATTTTACTTTTGGTAGCTGCTGGCATATTTTCCAGTTTGGGACTATTATAAGCAATACTGCTATGAACCTTGTATGTGCCTTTGGTAAAAATTAAAATTAATTACTTCTGGGTATACAGCTAGGAGTAGACTTTGGGGGCCACATGGTATGTGAAATGTTCAGCTTTAGTAAATACTGCCAAATGTTTCACTGTCAACAGTTACTTTTTCTTTCTTTTTCTTCCCGTCTTTTGGTGGTTTGGGAGAGGAAGGTTCATCCTGGTCATCTTAACTGCTCTATATTTTTTAATTTAAAAAAATGTCAATACAACTTTAAAGGTTACATTCCATTTATAGTGATTACAAAATATTGGCTATATTCCCCATTTAGTACAATGCGTCCTTGAGCCTGTCTTACACCCAATAATTTGTACCTCCTACTTCCCCACCCCTATAGTGCCCCTCCACCACCTCCCCACTGGGAACCACTAGTTTGTTGTCTGTACCTGTGAGTCTGCTTCTTTTTTTGTTGTATTCACTAGTTTGCTGAATATTTTAGATTCCACGTGTAAGTGATGTCATACAGTATTTGTCTTAATCTGTCTGACTTATTTCACTAAGCATAACACCCTCCAAGTCCATCCATTTTTTGCAAATGGCAAAATTACATTCTTTTTTATGGTTGAGTATTATTCCATTGTGTGTGTGTGTGTGTGTGTGTGTGTGTGTGTGTTTGTGTTATATATACACCACATCTTCTTTATCTACTCATCTTTTCATGGACACTTAGATTGCTTTCATATCTTGTCAGTTGTAAATAAAGCTACTGTGAACAGTAGGGTTCATGTATCTTTTCGAATTAGAGTTTTCTTTTTTGTTTTCAGATATATACCCAGGAGTGGAGTTGCTGGGACATATGGTAGTTCTATCTTTAGTTTATTGAGAAACCTCCATACTGTTTTTCACAGTGGTTGCACCAATTTACATTCCCACCAACAGTGTACGTGGATTCCCTTTTCTCCACATCCTCACCAACATTTGTTGTTTGTGTTCATTTTAATGATAGCCATTCTGACAGGTGTGAGGTAATATTTCATTGTGTTTTTTTTTTGAACATCTTTATTGGAGTATAGTTGCTTTAAAATGGTGTGTTAGTTTCTGCTGTATAACATGGAATCAGCTATATGTATACATATATCCCTATATCACCTCCCACTTGCGTCTACCTCCCACCCTCCTTATCCCACCCCTCTAGGTGGTCACAAAGCACCGAGCTGATCTCCTTGTGCTATGCAGCTGCCTCCCACTAGCTATCTGTTTTACATTTGGTAGTGTATATATGTCCATGCCACTCTCTCACTTTGTCCCAGCTTACCCTTCCCCCTCCCCATGTCCTCAAGTCCACTCACTATGTCTGCGTCTTTATTCCTGTACTGCCCCTAGGTTCATCAGAAACTATTTTTTTTTTCAGATTCCAAATGTATGTGTTAGCATATGGTATTTGTTTTTCTCTTTCTGAATTACTTCACTCTGTATGACAGACTCTAGGTCCATCCACCTCACTACAAATAAATCAATTTCGTTTCTTTCTATGGCTGAGTAATATTCCATTGTATATATGTGCCACATCTTCTTTATCCATGCATCTGTTGATGGACACTTAGGTTGCTTCCATGTACTGGCTATTGTAAATAGGGCTGCTATGAACATTGTGGTACATGTTTTGAGTTATAGTTTTCTATATAGTTTTTGAGTTATAGTTTTCTATATAGTTTTTGAGTTATAGTTTTCTAAGGGTATATTCCCAGTAGTGGGATTGCTAGGTTGTATGGTAGTTCTATTTGTAGTTTTTAAAGGAACCTCCATACTGTTCTCCATAATGGCTGTATCAATTTACATTCCCACCAACAGTGCAGGAGGATTCCCTTTTCTCCACATGCTCTCCAGCATTTATTGTTTGTAGACTTTTTGACGATGGCCATTCTGACCAGTGTGAGGTGATACCTCCTTGTAGTTTTGATGTGCATTTCTGTAATGATTAGTGATTTTGAGCATCCTTTCATGTGTTTGTTGGAAATCTGAATATCTTCTTTGGAGAAATGTCTATGTAGGTCTTCTGCCCATTTTTGGATTGGGTTTTTTTTTTTTTGATATTGACATGCATGAGCTGCTTGTATATTTTGGAGATTAATCCTTTGTCAGTTTCTTTGTTTCTCAATATTTTCTCCCATTCTGACAGTTGTCTTTTCATCTTCTTTATGGTTTCCTTTGATATACAGAAGCTTTTAAGTTCCATTAGGTCTCACTTATTTATTTTTGTTTTTATTTCCATTTCTCTAGGAGATAGGTCAAAAAGGATCTTGCTGTGATTTATGTTACAGAGTGTTCTGCCTATGTTTTCCTCTAAGAGTTTGATAGTTTCTGGCCTTACATTTAGGTCTTTAATCCATTTTGAGTTTATTTTTGTGTATGGTGTTAGGAAGTGTTCTAATTTCATACTTTTACATGTACCTGTCCAGTTTTCCCAGCACCACCAATTGAAGAGGCTGTCTTTATTCTATATTCTTGCCTTCTTTATCAAAGATAAGCTGACCATATGTGCATGGGTTTATCTTTGGGCTTTCTATCCTGTTCCATTGATCTATATTTCTGTTTTTGTGCCAGTACCATACTGTCTCGATTACTGTAGCTTTGTAGTATAGTCTGAAGTCAGAGAGTCTGATTCCTCCAGCTCCGTATTTCTTTCTCGAGATTGCTTTGGCTATTCGGGGTCTTTTGTGTTTCCATACAAATTGTGAAATTTTTTGTTCTAGTTCTGTTAAAAATGCCATTGGTAGTTTGATAGGGATTGCACTGAATCTGTAGATTGCTTGAGGTAGTATAGACATTTTCACCATGTTGATTCTTCCAGTCCAAGAACATTGTATACCTCTCTATCTGTTTGTATCATCTATAATTTCTTTCATCACTGTCTTATAGTTTTCTGCATACAGATCTTTTGTCTCCTTACTTAGGTTTATGCCTAGGTATTTTATTCTTTATGTTGCAGTGGTAAGTGGGAGTGTTTCCTTAATTTCTCTTTCAGATTTTTTATCATTAGTGTATAGGAATGCAAGAGAATTCTGTGCATTAATTTTGTATCCTACTACTTTACCAAATTCATTGCTAGGTCTAGTAGTTTTCTGGTAGCATCCTTAGGATTCTCTATGTATAGTATCATGTCATCTTCAACCAGTGACAGTTTTACTTCTTTTCCAATTTGGATTCCTTTTCTTTCTTTTTCTTCTCTGTGGCTAAAACTTCCAAAACTGTGTTGAATAATAGTGATGAGAGTGGACTGTCTTGTCTTCTTCCTAATCCTATAGGAAATGGTTTCAGTTTTTCACATTGAGAATGACGTTGGATGTTGGGTTTTCACACATGGCCTTTATTATGTTGAGGTAGGTTCCCTCTATGCCTACTTTCTGGAGAGTTTTTTTTCTTAAATGGGTGTTGAATTTTGTCAGAAGCTTCTTCTGCATCTATTGAGATGATCATATGGTTTTTATTCTTCAATTTGTTAATATGGTGTCTCACATTGATTGATTGCATATATTGAAGAATCCTTGCATTCCTGGAATAAACCCCACTTGATCATGGTGCATGATCCTATTAATGTGCTCTTGGATTCTGTTTGCTTATATTTTGTTGAGGATTTTTGCATCTATGTTCATCAGTGATATTCACTTGTACTTTTCTTTCTCTGTAACATCTTTGTCTGATTTTGGTATCAGGGTGATGGTGGTCTCATAGAATGAGTTAGGGAGTGTTCCTCCCTCTGCTATATTTTAGAAGAGTTTGAGAAGGATAGGTGTTAGGTCTTCTCTAAATGTTTGATAGAATTCGCCTGTGAAGCCATCTGGCTCTGGGCTTGTGTTTGTTCGAAGATTTTAATCACAGTTTCAATTTCAGTGCTTGTGATTGATCTATTTATATTTTCTATTTCTTCCTGGTTCAGTCTCAGAATGTTGTGCTTTTCTAAGAATTTGCCCATTTCTTCCAGGTTGTCCATTTTATTGGCATAGAGTTGCTTGTAGTAATCTCTCATGATACTTTGTATTTCTGCCATGTCAGTTGTTACTTCCCCTTTTTCATTTCTAATTCTGTTGATTTGAGTCTTCTCCCTTTTTTCTTCATGAATCTGGCTAATTGTTTATCAATTTTGTTTGCCTTCTCAAAGAACCAGTGAGAAAAAGTTAGTTTTATTGATCTTTGCTATTGTTTCCTTCATTTCTTTTTCATTTATTTCTGATCTGATCTTTATGATTTCTTTCCTTCTGCTAACTTTGGGGTTTTTTTTTTTCTTCTTCTTCTTTCTCTAATTGCTTTAGGTGTAAGGTTATGTTGTTTATTGAGATTTTTCTTGTTTCCTGAGGTAGGATTGTATTGCCAAAAACTTCCTTCTTAAAACTGCTTTTGCTGCATCCCATAGGTTTTGGGTCATCGTGTTGTCATTGTCATTTGTTTCTAGGTGTCCTTTGATTTCCTTTTTGATTTCTTCAGTGATCTCTTGGTTATTTAGTAGCATATTGTTTAGCCTCCATGTGTTTGTATTTTTACAGTTTTTTTCCTGTAATTGATATCTAGTCCCAAAGCATTGTGGTCAGAAAAGATACTTGATACGATTTCAGTTTTCTTAAATTTACCAAAGCTTGATTTGTGACCCAAGATATGATCTGTTCTGGAGAATATTCCATGATCATTTGAGAAGAAAGCGTATCCTGTTGTTTTTGCATGGAATGTCCTATAAATATCAATTAAGTCCGTCTTGTGTAATGTGTCATTTAAAGCTTGTGTTTCCTTATTTATTTTCAGTTTGGATGATCTGTCCGTTGGTGAAAGTGGGGTGTTAAAGTCCCCCACTATGATTGTGTTACTGTTGATTTCCCCTTTTATGGCTGTTATCATTTGTCTTATGTTTTGAGGTGCTCCTTTGTTGGGTGCAAAAATATTTACAAATGTTATATCTTCTTGGATTGATCCCTTGATCATTATGTAGTGTCCTTCTTTGTCTCTTGTAATAGTCTTTATTTTAAAGTCTATTTTGTCTGATATGAGAATTGCTACTCCGCTTTCTTTTGATTTCCATTTACATGGAGTATCTTTTTCCATCCCCTCACTTTCAGTCTGTATGTGTCCCTAGGTCTGAAGTGGGTCTCTTGCAGACAGCATATTGATGGGTCTTGTTTTTGTATCCATTCAGCCAGTCCCTGTCTTTTGGCTGGGGCATTTAATCCATTTACCTTTAATGTAATTATCAATATGTATGTTCCTATTACCATTTTCTTAATTGTTTTGGGATTGTTATTTTAGGTCTTTTCCTTCTCTTCTGTTTCCTGCCTAGAGAATTTCCTTTAGCATTTGTTGTAAAGCTGGTTTGGTGGTGCTGAATTCTCTTAGCCTTTGCTCATCTGTAAAGTTTTAATTTCTCTGTCGAACCTGAATGAGATCCTTTCTGGGTAAAGTAATCTTGGTTGTAGGTTTTTCCCTTTTATCACTTTAAATATGTCCTGCCACTTCCTTCTGCTTGCAGAGTTTCTGCTGAAAGATCAGCTGTTAACCTTATGGGGATTCCCTTGTATGTTATTTGTTGCTTTACCCTTGCTGCTTTTAATATTTTTTCTTTGTGTTTAATTTTTGATAGTTTGATTAATATGTATTTTGGCGTGTTTCTCCTTGGGCTTTTCCTGTATGGACTGTCTATGCTTCCTGGACTTGATTGACTCTTTCCTTTCCCATATTAGGGAAATTTTCAACTATAATCTCTTCAAATATTTTCTCAGTCCCTTTCTTTTTCTCTTCTTCTTCTGGGAACCCTATAATTCGAATGTTGGTATGTTTAATGTTGTCCCAGAGGTCTCTGAGACTGTCCTCAATTCCTTTCATTCCTTTTTCTTTATTCTGCTCTGGGGTATATATTTCCACTATTTTATCTTCCAGGTCACTTATGTGTTCTTCTGCCTCAGTTATTCTGCTGTTGATTCCTTTTAGAGAATTTTTAATTTCATTAATCGTGTTTTTCATCATTGTTTGTTTGCTCTTTACTTCTTCTAGGTCCTTATTAAATGTTTCTTGTATTTTCTCCATTCTATTTCCAAGATTTTGGATTATCTTTACTATCATTACTCTGAATTCTTTTTCAGGTAGACTGCCTATTTCCTCTTCATTTGTTTGGTCTTGTGGGTTTTTACCTTACTCCTTCATCTGCTGCATATTTCTATGTCTTCTCATTTTGCTTAACATACTGTGTTTGTGGTCTCCTTTTTGTAGGCTGCAGGTTCGTAGTTCCCGTTGTTTTTGGCTTCTCCCCACCGTGGGTAACGTTTCAGTGGCTTGTGTCTGCTTCCTGGTGGAAGGGACTGGTGCCTGTGTTCTAGTGGGTGGGGCTGGATCTTGTCTCTCTGGTGGGTAGGGCCACGTCCGGTGGTGTGTTCTGTGGTGTCTGTGAGTTTAGTGTGATTTTAGGCAGCCTCTCTGCTAATGGGTAGGGTGTGTGCCTGTGTTGCTAGTTGTTGGGCATGGGGCGTCCAGTAGTGGAGCTTGCTGGCCACTGAGTAGTGCTGGATCTTAGCATTGAGAAGAGATCTCTGGGAGAACTCTTGCTGATTGATATTACATGGGGCTGGGAGGTCTCTGGTTTTTCAATGTCCTGAACTCAGCTGTCAACCTTAGAGGCTCAGGCCTGACAGCAGACCAGAGCATCAAGACCTTGTCAGTCACACAGCTCAGAAGAAAAGGGAGAAAAAAAGAAAGAAACAAAAATAAAAACAAAAAAATTATAAATAAATTTTTTTAATTATTAACAAAAAAAATAATAATTAATAAAAAGAGAGCAACCAAACCAATAAACAAATCCACTAATGATAAGCACAAACAACTAAACTAAGATAAACATAAATATCAGAAACAAATCAGTCACAGACAGGAAATCCCACATCTACATTTCCTTCTAAAGTCCACTGCCTCAAATTTGGGATGAATTGTTGCCTGTTCATGTATTCCACAGATACAGGGTACATCAAGTTAATTGTGGGGATTTAATCCACTGCTTCTGAGGCTGCTGGGAGAGATTTCCCTTTCTCATCTTTGTTCACACAGCTCCTGGGGTTCAGCTTTGGTGTTGGCCCCACCTCTGCATGTAGGTCACACTCAGTCATCTTTTGGGAAGTCTTAGGTCTTCTGCCAGTGTTCAGTAGGTGTTTTGTATGAGTTGTTCCACTTGTAGAAGTATTTTTGATGTATTTATGGTGAGGAAGTTGATCTCCACATCTTACTCCTCCGTCATCTTGAAGGTCCCCCCTTCAATGTGTTTTTTATTTGCATTTCCCTGGTGATTAGTGACAATGGGAAACTTTTCATCTGCCTGTTGGCCATCTGCATTTCCTCTTTGGAAAAATGTCCATTCAGTTCTTCTGCCCATTTAAAAATTTTTTGTTTATGTTTAGTTGTATGAGCTTTTTGTATATGTTGGATATTAATACCTTATTGGTCATATCAATTGTAAATATTTTCTTCCATCCAGTAGGTTGTCTTTTCCTTTTGTCAATGGTTTCCTTTGCTGTGCAAAAGCTTTTAAGTTTAATTGGGTCCCATTTGTTTATTTTTGCTTTTATTTCCTTTACTTTAGGAGACAGATCCAAAAAAAAGTATGACCATACTACCCAAGGCAATCTACAAATTCAGTGTAATCCCTATCAAAATATCAAGGCATTTTTCACAGAACTAGATCAAATAATTTTAAAATTAGTATGGAAACACAAAAGACTCTGAATAGCCAAAACAATCTTGAGAAAGAAGAAAAGAGATGGAGGAATCACAATCATGCCCCCTGATTTGAAACTATACTACAAAGCTGCAGTCATCAAAACAGTGCAGTACAGGGCTTCCCTGGTGGCGCATTGGTTGAGAGTCTGCCTGCTGATGCAGGGGACACGGGTTCGTGCCCCGGTCCGGGAAGATCCCACATGCCATGGAGCATTTGGGCCCGTGAGCCATGCCCACTGAGCCTGCGTGTCTGGAGCCTGTGCTCCGCAATGGGAGAGGCCACAACAGTGAGAGGCCCACGTACCGCAAAAACAAAACAAAACAAAACAGAAAACAGTATGGTACAAGCACAAAACAGACACATAGATCAGTAGAATGGGATAGAGAGCCCAGAAATAATCCCATGCTCTTATAGTCAATTAGCCTATGACAAAGGAGCTGAGAATATACAATGGAGAAAAGGCAGTCTCTTCAGTAAATGGTGCTGGGAAAACTGGACAGCTACATGTCCAGTTTGAAATCAGAACATTCTCTAACACCATATACAAAAATAAACTCAAAATGGATTAAAGACCTAAATGTAAGACCATATACTATAAAAATCCTAGAGGAAAACATAAGCAGAAACTCTTTGACATAAATCACAGCAGTATTTTTTTGGATCTGTCTCATCTTGTCTGATTTGTAAGGGTTTTATGATACACTGAATCCTTCATTCAACATTTACATATTGAGAATCTGCTGTGTACAAGGAAATACTAATAGAGAATTTTATGCTTTGGGGTTGAAAATATGCTTGCCTATCCATTTTCCATTCAATCACCATAGAATCACTGTAAAACAGGTGGTAGAGGCACTATCATTCTTTCCTATATTTGGATTATGACATTCAGGAAGGTTAAATGACTTGCTCTTCCCAGCTGGTAAATGGCAGTGCTTGAACACAAGCCCAGGAGTTCTGACAACAAATCCTATGGTGATTCTCCTCGGTCAGGTCACCTCACCTTAGAGATATGACATATTTTCTTCTATCAGTCTGCTTGTCATTTGTGGGAGGTTTGAGGTCAGGATTCTTATGAAATTATTTTGGCTATCAAACCTGCTTCTTTGCAACATCAGGGAAGTAACTTTGACTTATTGCCTTCTACCATTTTACCAGAGGAGTTGCTGGGTGCAGGCACATTGTAGGGCAAGGAGGTCAGTTCTCCTTCAACATGCCCCGAATTTACCTAGAGGTGAAAGTAGGCTGAACTTTTCTAGATGCCCCAGGCAAAAGCATGCCCTCAAGCCAGAGATGACAGGCAGGAAGGGTGAGCCAACATTGTCCAGCCTGCTCAGTTCTGCTCTTTCTGACAACCTCTTATTTCACAGTCTTACTTTTTTCCTCCCTAGTCTAATTTTATAAATCTACAACTGTTTTTATCACCTAGATAAAATGAAACTTTGACTAACAAAATTTAGTCTCACTGACAAGAGTCCAGTAAGATGGGTTGTAAGAGGGAAGAGATAGAAGAAAAATAGGAATAAAACATTTTTACTTGAATATTGATACAGTAAAGAAATAGAATATATAATAAAATATTATTGCACAAATGAAAAATCTCTAGTTACAAAGTATTTTTCATAAAGACAAAAATCAAGCCAAATTGTACCTTTTATGATCTACCCATAAATTTATATCAGTGTTCCTAGATTCATTCAGGGTCCAGAGTGACACATTTTAATTGCACACAGAAGTCCTGGAACAATCTTTTGTTCCTTTATTTACCTCTATTATAAAATGCCTTGGCAAACTTAGCCATTAACTTTTTCTGCTTTCTCAAGGAAAAAATAATTTAGCCACTTAAAGATATTAGGCTCCTGTGTATTATTTTCCTCCATTTGGTATCTGTGATTCCCCCTCTGAACACTTGAACACATGCAATCAGGGCACAATGACACACTAATAACAACTGAACCACCACACCAGCCATAATGCTGCACAGCTCCCAGATTCATCAGCACCGAGCCCCAGCTATGTGGAACGGAGTCCCAGAGCAGAGGCCGGCTCCTCTTCACAGCTACATCTGTTCCTTCTCCCTCTGGAGCATCTGTTATGAAGCATAATCCCTGCTGAGCATGTGTAGACCCAAACTTGGGCCTCTTTTCCCTGAAATTCTCAGACCCTAAAATTCTACTGCTTGCATTCAAATACTTAGACTCCAATAGCCATTGGAACAATGCTGGATTTCAGAAGAAACAGTGTTCTTGTTTTCATCAAGGGTATTTTTCCACTGACAGAAATTGTTAAAAGAGGTTAGTATGACTTTTCCGGAAGAGAAATAGATATTTTAATTTTTCTGATAGGTGGCAAAAAATTGTATCATTTTTTATATAAATTAAAGATCATATGAATCCAAAGATTGTCCCCACTGGAGGAATTTTGACACTTCATCAACTGTTTTATCTTATAATGCCTTACCTTCATCCTCATGTTCAAGCATGTCCAGTTTTATTTTTATGTGAATTAAAAATATTCAACCATCAAGGATCAAGAACTGGCATGATCCTCTTGAAATAATGAAGATAATAGAGTAAGTCACAAATCAGAATTTTTAACCAAATTAAATCATGAAGATAAGATGGAATTTTCCCTTAGAAACAGCAGAATCATCAGATTTCTAGTGGCTATTTTGATATGCTGGGGGCAGATCATATTGTACCCAGCGTCAGCCCTCATGGAACTGTATTGTGATGAGTTCCCTCACCACTGTAATCTCACTTAGTCCTTTTAAAATTGCAACAGTATAATATAGGAGATTGGGACGGGGGTTTGGAGGGATCTATCTTTTTGTCTTTAAAACAGAAATCCATCTTTGTTCTCTCCGGTCAATACTTCTCATGTGTTATTAGCCCAACATCCACCTCTCCTTATAGTCTCCCATTTGTCTTAAACATTATCCAACCAACTTGCTCATCCTGTCCATAAACCCTCTGAAAACAGCTTACACACTTACACAACCTAGCAGCGACTGGTGTAGCAGCAAAGCTTGCTGTAAATATCTGTTGAATAAATGAATGATTAAAAACATGAATTATAGGATTTTCTGCATGCTTAGACTAGACATTTACCTTAGGAATGCCTATTATTTTAATGCCAAAATGTGTTTGATATATAATTTAAGTCACTTTTTTAAGATGTGAGTTTCCAGTTGTTCTCTCACTGTAGCCTGGACCTTGTAAAGATAGACAGGTGTCTACACTGCAGTAAGAATCATCGCTGATTTACCTCTGGTCCTGCTCACCTCTTCTTTGATTAGCGAGGCAGGTGAGCTAAGAGGCTCTATTTCACCACATGCCAGCCTGAATTAGTCCTGAGCTGTTGCTGGAAGGGTTTGTTTTGTTAAAGGTATTAGTCCAGGGATGAAATAGAAGTAAAGTACCACAGGGCCTTCCTAGTCATTCTCATTAAGCCCTTTCAAGCTTCCTTTAACTCCACCCTATTTGTAATACTCGTCACCGTGAGCAGACCTACTAGAAACAACCCCTTCAGCCAGAAAACCAGGTTCACAACTCTCTTTCCTCTGGGTAGCATACCAAGTATCACTGAGATTTTTCTTCGGCATGACCAACCTGTTTTATGTGTTTGTTTGCCTCCCTCCCTTTTAAAAGAAGAAATTTAAGTATAAAGCTCAGTGTTTATATTAACTTCATCATTACCTCTCAGAAGAGTTGGAAGATCAGTTAACTAACATATAAAGGGACCAGGAATGTCTTTGGGGACAAGATATAATATTAATTACGGGCATGTACTTCCCGCTGCCTTTGCAATACCCATCTCTGGCTCCTGACAGGCACCTCCCCCAGAGCCTGGAGGAGCTCTAGTCACTCTGCAAGCAGGAATTCGGCTGAAATTACCATCTCCGTAGTCAGAAAAGCCTTTGGGCAGCAGAGGGGCTCTTTGTGTGTGCAGTCTCCTGCATGTGGCCGGTTGGCGTGGCCAGCCAGCTGTGGTTACCTGTGGGCATCAGTCAGGCAAGTCCACATACTGGGGAGGAGACCCAAACTCCCACACCCCCTCCTCAGGTGGATACAGCTGGGATCTGAGACGCAGAGGGTTTGAGGCATGTGGAGTGGGGTGGCATCAAGGAAGATAATGGTCCCTTGCATATAACCCAGCCCTCTCCAGGCAGCTCAAGCCAACAGTGCATTTTATATCTATATCTTTCTTTTTTAAAACGCACTGGCAAGATCTTTCTCAATCAATCTCTCTCTGTCTCTCTGTCTCTGTCTCTGTCTCTGTCTCTGTCTCTGTCTCTGTCTCTCTCTCTCTCTCTCACACACACACACACACACACACACACACACACACACACACACACACGCTGCCAAAACAGAGAAGTGGCTATGCAAAGCTATAGAGCAGTGACTCATTTTTCTTTGAAATAGAGAAGCAAAGCTTTAAATCACTGCGAAGCTTGCTACTTCCTCATTTTTTGTTTTCAGTTTAAATCTGGCCCAAATATACATGGCAGCAAGGGAAGTGTGATTGGAGAGTCCAATTCAGGTTCTCTCTTCTAAATCGTCATGGCCCTACAGAAACCTCTATTTGTGTGTTCTGAAAATGGCAAGAGATATGTGTTGTATATTCGAATAATACAGCAGTAAAACCAAGATTCAAGGATTGTTAATCTCAAACATATTATGCGATTGCAGAGCAACTAAGGTACTGAGTGTCTCCATTTTAATTACCAGGGTTGGCAGAGAAATCCAATTATGTTGCTGTGTCCCCAACATAACCCTTTCTGTCTTTGTTTGCTGCTCCTCTATTCTGAGTGTGTTTTGATCACCATTGTTTATTTATTTGTTTGTTTCTTGTGTTCTGTTTTCTACTGTGCAAGCCTCTTGCTATACCTGGATAGATATTTTTAGAGGTTTTATTCTCATTGAAAGAGCTGCTCATCTTCCTCTTGTAATCATGAAATTTTTCATGTTAAGAATATTTTCTTTCTTTTATCATTCCCTAGTGGAATCTAGGCAATGAGGATGACTGGCTTCCCATATGTGCCAGACCATTGTTTGAATGTGATGGTTACGAGCACGGGTTGCACAAATTATTCTAACTCTGAGCTTCTGACATCACTGGAAATTTCAGGCTAGGGGTAAATTTTCCTTCCATATGAATCCTTAGTGCAATGCAAAGAAAGGATCCTTAGGTCTTCTGCTTCTAAACATATTTTCACATCCTAGTATCTGTAAGATCCCAGGACTGGTGAAAATAAAATAAAATTTTCAATTCAAGTGATCACTCTCATTGATAGTTGAGCTGAAATATTATCTTAATATTATAGATAATGCACAGCACTTTTATAATAAACATCAGATTAGTGATCAAGTTCTTTGCATTCTACCCTCCGTTATCCCTGGAATCCACACTTTCATTTCTTTTCCTTACTGCCACTGTCTACTTTAGCCCTCATTGTTCTTCTCTAAATATTTTAATAATTACCTGACTAGTCTCTCTGTTTCCAATCTGCCCTTGCTTTCTCCCTCACTTTGATTTTTCTGCCCAGACATAGGCATGACCATCTCATTTTTCTGCTCAAAAAATTTACAAGATTTCAATCTGTTTATAAACAACTATCATTCACTCTCCTTATCTGACATTCAAAACCTTCTCTGGAATGAAACCAATCTAACCTTTCTATCTACACTTTATTTCCTTATATTCAACACTTCCATCACACTGCATTATTTTTTAAAATAAGGGTCTATTTGATAAGTAGTATTTTTTTAACATGTTTATTGGAGTATAGTTGATTTACAATGTTGTGTTATTTTCTGCTGCGTAACAAAGTGAACAGCTCTACATACACATATATTCCCATATCTCCTCCCTCTTGCATCTCCCTCTCACCCTCCCTATCCCACCCTTCTAGGTGGTCACAAAGCACCGAGCTGATCTCCCTGTGCTATGCAGCTGCTTCCCACTAGCCATCCTTTTACATTTGGTAGTTTGTATATGTGAATGCTACTCTCTCATAAGTAATATTTTAATATAAAATGGTCAGCTATGTCATTTTGAGGTTACAACATTAAACATTATTGTAGTGTCCCCATAGATGGGATCACCTTCATAAAAATCCTGAAGTGTCTAAATAAAGTGTTTTAAAATACATGGCCTTAAAGGTTTTTTTCTTATAAAACAAGTTGTCAATTTCCTCCCCCTCCCTCATTTAATTTATTTTTCAATTGAGTTACACTTGACATAAAATTTAAACTAATTATATTAATTTTAAGTGTATAATATAGTGATTTGATATTTTTATGCATTATGAAATGATCACCACCATTAGTCCAGTTACCATATGTCACCCTAACACTTGTTGCAGTATTATTGGCTATATACTGCATGTATACATTACATCCCTGTAACTTATTTATTTTACAACTCGAAGTTTGTACCTCTTAATCCCCTTTACCTATGTTGTCTGTCTCACCATCTCCTCCCCTCTGGCAACCACTTGTTTGTTCTCAGTATCTGTGAGTCTGTTTTTGTTTTGTTTTGTTTATTCACTGATATTGTTTTTTATTTATTTATTTTTGCTGTGTTGGGTCTTAGTTTCTGTGCGAGGGCTTTCCCTAGCTGTGGCAAGCGGGGGCCACTCTTCATCACGGTGCGTGGGCCTCTCACTATCGCGGCCTCTCTTGTTGCGGAGCATGGGCTCCAGACCCGCAGGTTCAGTAGTTGTGGGTCACGGGCGCATTTGCTCCGCGGCATGTGGGATCCTCCCAGACCAGGGCTTGACCCCGTGTCCCCTGCATTAGCAGGCAGACTCCCAACCACTGCGCCACCAGGGAAGCCCTGATATTGTTTTTTAGATTCCACATATAAGTGAAATCATATTATATTTGTCTTTCTCTGTCTGACTTACTTCACTTAGCATAACACCCTCTAGTTTCATCCATGTTGTCACAAATGGCAAGATTTTATTCTTTCTTATGGCTAAGTAATATTCCTTTGTGTATATATACCTTATCTTCTTTATCCATTCATTTATAGATGGACACATAGGTTGCTTCCATATCTTGACTTTTGTAAATAGTGCTGCAAAGAACATAAAGGTACATATGTCTTTTCAAAGCAGTGTTTTCATTTTCTTCAGATAAATACTCAGAAGTGAAATAGCTGAATTGTACAGTAGTTCTATTTTTAGTTTCTTTTTAAGAACTTCCCTACAGTTTTCCATAGTGGCTACACCAACTTACATTCCTACTAACAGCACCCAAGGGTTTCTTCTTCTTCACATCCTTGTCAACACTTGCTATTTCTTATCTTTTTGATGGTAGCCTTTCTGACAGGTGTGAAGCTGTATCTCATTGTGGTTTTGATTTTCATTTCCCTGTTGATTAGTGATGTTGAGAAACTTTTCATGTGCCTGTTGGCCATCTGTATGTCTTTTTTTGAAAAATGTCTATTCAGGTCCTCTGCCCTGAATAGACATTTAATCAATTCATTTGTTTGTTTGTTTGTTTTGAGTTCATGTTGAGTTTTATGAGTTCTTTATATATTTTGGATATTAACACTTGATGGTATGTATCATTTGCAAATATCTTCTCCCATTCAGTAGGTTGCCTTTTCTTTTTGTTGATGGTTGATGTGCAAATGCTTTTTTAGTTGATGTAGTACCACTTGTTTATTTTTGCTTTTGTTGCCCTTTCCTGAGGAGACACATCCAAAAAAATATTGCTAAGATTTATGTAAAAGTGGTCACTGCTGGGCTTCCCTGGTGGCGCAGTGGTTGAGAGTCTGCCTGCCGATGTGGGGTACACGGGTTTGTGCCCCGGTCTGGGAGGACCCCATATGCCACGGAGTGACTGGGCCCATGAGCCATGGCCGCTGAGCCTGCACATCCGGAGCCTGTGCTCCGCAATGGGAGAGGCCACAGCAGTGAGAGCCCTGCGTATCGCAAAAAAAAAAAAAAAAAAAAGGTCACTGCCTATGTTTTTCCTTAGGAGTTTTATGGTTACAGGTCTTACATTTATGTCTTTCATCCATTTTGTGTTTATTTTTGTATATAGTGTAAGAAAATGGTCCAGTTGTATTCTTTTGCATGTAATTGTCCAGTTTTCCCAATACCATTTATTGAAGAGACTGCCTTTTCCTCCTTTTTATATTCTTTCCTCCTTTGTTATAGATTAATTGACCATAGGAGTGTGGTTTATTTCTGGGTTCATACTGTTTTGGTTACTATAGCTTGGTAGTATAGTTTCATGTCTGAAATCATGATACCTCTGGCTTTGTTTTTCTTTCTCAAGATTGCTTTGGCTATTTGGGAACTTCTGAGTTTCCATACAAATTTTAGGATTATTTGTTCTAGTTCTGTGAAAAATACCATTGGTATTTTGATAGGGATTATGTTGAATCTGTAGATTGCTTTGGGTAGTATGACATTTTAGTGATATTGACCCTTCCAATCCATGAGCACTGTGTATTTTTCTATTTATTTTTTAATTTTTAAAAAAAATTTTTGGCCATGCCACATGGCATGTGGGATCTTAGTTCCCCAACCAGGGATCAGACCCACACCCCCTGCATTGGAAACACAGAGTCTTAACCACTGGACCACCAGGGAAGTCCCTATTTTTCTATTTATTTATGCTGTTTTTTATTTCTTTCCTCAGTGTCTTTTTCAGAGTACAGGTTTTTCACCTCCTTGGTTAGATTTATTACTAGATATTTTATTCTTTTTGATGCAATTGTAAGTGAGATTGTTTTCTTTGTTTCTCTTTCTCAGTTTGTGATTCGTGTATAGTAATGCAACAGATTTCTGTATATTAATTATGTATCCTGAAACTTTACTGAATTTATTAGTTATAAGAGTTTTTTGGTGGGATATTTGGGGCTCTAGATATAGTATCATATCATCTGCAAATAATGAGAGTTTTACATCTTCCTTTCTATTTTGGATGCTTTTTCTTTCTTTCTCTTGCCTAATAGGTGTGGCCAGGACTTCCAATACAATGTTGAATAAGAGTGGCAAGGTTGGAAATCCTTGTCTTGTTCCTGACATTAGAGGAAGTGTTTTAGCTTTTCACCATTGAGTATGATTTTAGCTGTGGGTATGTCATATATGGCCATTACTGTGTTGAGATATATTCTTTCTGTACCTACTTTGTTGAGAGTTTTTATCATAAATAGATATTGAATTTTGTCAAAAGGTTTTTCTGTGTCTATTGAGATGCTAATATGATTTTCGTCTTTGATTTTGCTAATGTGGTGTATCACATTCATTGATTTATGGATGCTAAACTCTCCCTGCATTCCTGGAATGAATCTCACTTGATCATGGTACATAATTCTTTTAGTGTATTATTGAATTCAGTTTGTTAATTTTTTTTGAGGATTTTTGCATCTATGTTCATCAGGGATAGTGGCCTGTAATTTTCTTTTTATGTGGTGTCCTTGTCTTGTTTTGGTATCAGGGTAATGCAGACCTCACAAAATGAGTTTGGAAGTGTTCCTTCCTCTTCAATTTTTTGGAATAATTTGAGAAGAATAGGTATAAACTCTTCTTTAAATGTTTTGTAGAATTCATCTTTAAAGCCATGTGGGCCTGCACTTTTTTGGGGGGGATGGGGGTTATTACTGATTCAGTTTGGTTTCTAGTAATTTGTCTACAGTAAGTCCCCTACATACAAACCTTCAAGTTGCAATTTTCAAAGACATGTAGGCCTGAGTGAAATTTCAGCTTGCCCTCTGTCTCCTATTGTTGACAGTCCTTCAGCTCTACCATCTCCCACTTCCTCTCCCTCCTCTAGTCAGTAACTCTTCTTGCCTGTTCACTCAATGCCAGCCCCTGTATGCCAGCTGTTGTACTGTACTACTGTACTTTTCAAGGTACTGTACTGTAAGATTTTAAATGTTTTCTTCATTTTTTTGTGTTTTTTTAAAGTATTATTTGTGTGAAAAGTATTATAAACCTATTATAGTATAATACTATGTAGCCAATTTGTTAGTTGGGTGCCTAAGCTAACTTTGTTGGACTTATGAACAAACTGGACTTACAAACACGCTCTCAGAAGAGAACTCGTTCGTATGTAGGGGACTTACTGTGTTCAAATTTTTTAATTTCTTCGTGATTTAATCTTGGAAGATTGTATTTTCTAGGAATATATCCATTTTCTAGACTGTCTGATTTGTTGAATATAATTGTTCATGTATTCCCTTATGATCCTTTGTATTTCTTTGGTGTCACTTCTAACTTCTTCTCTTTCATTTCTGGTTTTATTTATTTGGGCCCTCTTTCTTTTTTTCTTGATGAGTCTGGCTAAAGTTTTGTTGATTTTGTTTATCTTTTCTAAAAACCAGCTCTTAGTTTCTTTGATCATTTCTATTGTTTTTTAGTCTCTATTTAATTTATTTCTGTTCTGACCTTTATTATTGCCTTCCTTTGGGTTTTGCCTGTTTTTTTTTTTTTCTAGTTCCTTTAAATGTAAATTCAGATTATTATTTATGCTTTTTCTTATTTGTTGGGGTAGGCATATATCACTATAAACTTCCATCTTAGAACTGCTTTTGCTGTGTCCTCTAGATTTTGGAACATTGTATTACTTTCATTTGTCTTAAGGTATGTTTTGATTTCTTTTTTGATTTTTTGACCAGTTGATTGTTTAGTAGTATGTTGTTTATTCTCCACATGTTTGTGCTTTTTCCAGTTTTCTTGTACTTAATTTTTCTAGTTCTCTTGTACTTAATTTTTAGTTTCATATTATTATACTCAGAAAAGATGCTTGATGTAATTTCAATCTTCTTAAATGTATTGAGACGTGTTTTGTGGCACAGCATGTGATCTATCCTGGAGAATGTTCTATGTTCACTTGAACAGAATATGTATTCTGCTGCTTTTGGATGGAATGTTCTATGTGTATATCTGTTAAGTTTATCTGGTCTAGTGTGTCACTTAAGGCCAGTGTTTCCTTATTGATTGTCTGTCTGGATGATCTGTCCATTGATGTAATTGGGGTATTAAAGTCCCCTACTACTATTGTATTGTTGTCTATTTTTCCCTTTATTTTTGCTAATATTTGCTTTATGTATTTAGGTGCTCCTATGTTGGGTACATAAATTTTTACAAATGTTAATATCCTCCTGTTGGATTAGCTCCTTTATCATTATATAATGCCCATATTTGTTTTGTTACAATCTTAGTTTTAAAGTCTATTTTGTCTAAGTATTCTTACCCCAGTTTTTTTTTTTTTCATTTGCTTGGAATATCTTTCTTCAACACTTCGCTTTCAATCTATGTGTAACTTTACGTCATAGATGAGTCTCTTATGGCAGCAATATAGATTTTTTTTTTATCCATTCAGCTACCCTATGTCTTTTATTCTTCTATCTCCAGCTGTATTACCTGCTGACTCTCTCTTTACACAGTATTTTTATAATTTTATTTTTATTGAAATATAGTTGATGTACAGTATTACATAAGTCACAGGTATATAATCTAATGATTTACAATTTTTAAATGTTATAGTCCATTTATATTTATTATAAAATATTGGCTCTATTCTCTCTATTGTACAATATATACTTATAGCTTATTTTATACATAATAGTTTGTACCTCTTAATTCTCTATCCCCTATCGTGCCCTTCCCCCCTTCCCTCTCCCCACTGGTTACCACTAGTATGTTCTCTATATCTGGGAACCTGCTTCTTTTTTGTTATAGTCACTAGTTTATCTTATTTTTTAGATTTCACATATAAGTGATATCATACAATATTTGTCTTTTTTTTTTTGGTATGCGGGCCTCTCACTGTTGTGGCCTCTCCCATTGTGGAGCACAGGGTCCAGACGCGCAGGCTCAGCAGCCATGGCTCACGGGCCCAGCCGCTCCGCGGCATGTGGGATCTTCCAGGACCAGGGCACGAGCCCGTGTCCCCTGCATTGGCAGGCGGACTCTCAACCACTGCGCCACCAGGGAAGCCCTATTTGTCTTTCTTTATCTGATTATTTCACTTAGTATAATGCCCTCCAAACCCATCCATGTTGTTGCACGTGGCAAAATTTCATTATTTTTATGTCATTTGATTGGAGCAATTAGTCCATTTTCATTTAAAATAATTATCCATGGGTATGTACTTAATGCCATTTTGTTAATTGCTTTCCAGTTGGTTTTGTAATTCTCTGTTTCTGTCTTCTCTTGTTTTTTTCCCTTGTGGTTTGATGGGTTCCTTTAGTGTTATGTTTAGATTTCTTTCTCTTTATTTTTTGTGTATCTATTGGAAGTTTTAGTTTGTGGTCACCATGAGGTTTAGAGAAACTGACCTGTATGTATAGCCATCTATTTTAAACTGATATTTCCTTAATTTTCAAGGCATTCTAAGAGCACTACATTTTTCCTCCCCACCCCCTGCAATTTATGTTTTTGATGTCATATTTTACATATTTTTATTTTATGTATCCCTTAACTACTTACTGTATTTATAGTTGATTGTACTACTTTTGTCTTTCAAACCTTCATACTAGCTTTTTAAGTGGTCAGTCCTCTACCTTTGCTATATATTTCCCTTTAGCAGTGAACCAATGAGGTATTTTCCTTCACATATTTTCTTATTTCTAGTTGTGGCCTCTTCTTTTCTGCTTAAAGAAGACTCTCCAACATTTTTTGTATGTCTGGTTTAGTGGTGATGAACTCCTTTAATTTTTGCTTGTCTGGGAAACTCTATCTCTTCTTTAATTCTGAATGATAACCTTGCCAGATACAATATTCTAGATTATGTTTTTTTCCCTTTAGCACTTTAAATATATCCTACTCCCTTCTTGCCTATAATCCTTCTGCTGAAAAGTCAGCTGACAGTCTTATGGAGTTGCTTTTGTATGTGATTAGTTGTTTTTCTCTTTCTGCTTTTAAGATTCTCTCTTTATTTTTAAGTATTACCATTTTAATAGTATGTCTTTGTGTGGGTCTCTTTGGATTCATCTTATTTGAGACTCTGTGTGCTTCCTAGCAATAGACCTGGATATCTATTTCCTTCTCCAGGTTAGGGAAGTTTTCAGCCATTATTTCTTCAAAGTTTTCTGTTCCTTTATCTCTCTCTCTCTCATTCTTGGACCCCTATAATGCAAATGTTAGTACGCTTTCTGTTTTCCCAGAGGTCTCTTAAACTCTCCTCATTTTTTTGGAATTCTTTCTTCTTTCTGCTGTTCTGATTGGGTGATTTTCACAATTATATCTTCCAGATTTCTTATTTGTTCTTTTGTATCATGTAATCTTTTGTTGATTCCCTCTGGTGTATTTTTTGTTTCAATTATTGTATTCTTCATCTCTGATTGGTTCTTTCTTACATTGTCTAACTGTTAAAGTTCTCACTGGGGTCTTCCTTCTTCTCCTGAGTTCAGTGAGTATCCTTAGACCATTTATTGAATTCTTTATGAGACACATTCATATCTCTGTTTCATTAAGGTTTTTTCCCTGGGGTTTTATTTTGTTCTTTCATTTGTAATATATTCCTCTGCCTCATAATTTAATTTGACTTACATTTTTTGTTTCTATGAGTTAGATGAAACAGCTACCTCTCTGGTCCTGAAGGAGTGGTCTATGTAGGTATGTACCCTGTGTAGACTGTTGTGCCAGGTGGCGTTGACAGGCTATCTAGGGCTGGAGTGATTTCAGTCCAGAGGAAATCCCTGGGGAGTGCTGTACCTGAGGCCACCTTGATGGGTTGGCTGGAGCTGAAGTGGGCACAGGCCTGAACAGTCCTTGGGTGCACTGTGCTCAAGGCTGGCTTGACAGGACAGCTGGAGCTGGAGTAGGTGTGGGCCTGGGAGTGTCCTGGGGAAATTCAGATGGCTTTCACTGGCACCTCCAACCCCAGAGAGGGCTTCAGTAGTTCCCTGCCCACTTGGCAGGAGCTCTAGGGTTAGTAAATGGATTTCCTTCCTGTATAGCCTAGGTGCCCTTTAAACTGCTGTCACTTTGCAGTGTCCCAGGGTGGGCAAGTCTGTGCTTAGGTCCCTCAGCAACATCCCTCCCTATTGCAGGTCATGCATTGGGAGTGGGGTTCCTGTGGATACCATATCTTCATCTTTTTTACCCATTTTATGTGGTCTTTCTGTGTGCAGTAGCTGTTTAATCAGCCCTTGGTTCTTCCTCAGGAGGAACTGCTATATATATAGGTATAGATTCAGTGTGCCTGTGGAAAGAGTTGAACTCAGGTTCTTCCTATACCACCATCTTGAACCCATTCCCGAAACTGCATTATTGACTCTACCTGAATAGGCAACATATTTTTCTACCACTACCTTTTTGCTTTTCCTGTGCTCTATTATTAGGAATTAGGTCTTGCTTCCATTTTCTTATATTCAAATCTCATCTTTCAAGACTGAGCATGGTTATTACTCTTGTCCCATTCAACTTCAAAGAAGTCTTTATCATTACCTTTCTGTAGCATAATATTTTATACTTGTTTAATCTTCATTATGTACAGATTGATATCATGTAACATACTATAAACTCCTTCATCATAAAAGTTATGTTTTACACATCTTTGTGTATTCTCAGTTGCCTTAGTACTCTGGCATTCATATAGGTATTCATTCATTCAACAAATATACATTGAGCTCCTACTCAGTGTCAGGTGCTAAATGCTAGGGAGGTGGCAATGAATATAACATGAAAAAATTTTCATGCTTGTGGAATATATATTCTGTTAGAGGAAAACAGATAATAAACAAAGGATATTAGTAAATATGTAGACCTGGGGGGGGGGAAAAGCTGTGCAAGAGGTATAA
Organism: Aethalodelphis obliquidens; assembly: GCF_003676395.1. Lineage (NCBI taxonomy): Eukaryota > Metazoa > Chordata > Mammalia > Artiodactyla > Delphinidae > Aethalodelphis > Aethalodelphis obliquidens. The sequence goes on along the minus strand of NW_020838025.1, from coordinate 7,695,035 downwards.
AATTGAGATGGTGGGATGTCATTTTAGGTAGGGTGACTAGGAGAGGTGGCATATGAGGAAGTAAGAATGCTGAAGAAAGTATGAGAAAAGGTCATGTCACATCTTGGGGAAGGGCACTGCAGGCTGATGGGACAGCAAGTGCAAAGGCCCTGTGGAGGATTTACTGAAGGTGAAAGAGAAATTTGAAGAGTAGTAGGAGAGTGAAATTATAGGTGGGTGGGATGGAGAGTGGTGAGCAATTATATAGTACTTTGGAGTTATTTGTAAGGACATTGGTTTTAGTTTGAATACTATATATTATTATAGTATATTATCAGAATCAGATTATTATCAGAATTAGGCAGGAAAGGAGCATTATGTGAATTATGTTTTAAAGCATCCACCAGTTTCAGAATTTAGAATGGATTGAAGGGGGCCAAGGGTGGAGGCGGGGGAGAGCAGTTACAATATTATGAAGACTTGGGTGTGGTGTATTCTGGATATAAATGTATAGGATCCCTATTAAGCCCTCTTTCTAGCCAGCTGCATAAAGGCAGAAGCAGCAGCTAGATATATACTCAGTAACCTTGGAAAATAGTGACAGGCTCTGCCCCTAATCTTTGCATATTATCATGCAAAGCTAACTGGCCTGAAAGGCAAAGCTATCTGGCCATTATACAGTGTGACCTAATCAAAATCTGAAGCAGGAGAAAAAGAAAAACATCTTCTACAGCTCTTGTTGCACTGACCCACGAGTGCCACTTACACAAGACTGGACATAGTTGATAGTAGAAAATATGTCATGGCAAGTAGTTACAGCTTCTTTGATAAATCGATTTCCACAGATCTTTCTCCCTCCATGCATATGCTTCTTAAAAGAAAAAGTAAATTATTTCACTTCTATTCTTAAAATTCAGCTATTTTGTTCAGTCTTTGGTTACAGAAATTCTCTCACCTTGGCTGCTCATCAGTTTTGTCATAAGTTAATCAATAGGATGGTTGGGGAAGATGGCGGAAGAGTAAGATGCGAAGATCACCTTCCTCCCCACAAACACATCAGAAATACATCTACACGTGGAACTGCTCCTATAGAACACCCACTGAACACTGGCGTAAGGCCTCAGACCTCCAAAAAGGCAAGAAACTCCCCATGTACCTGGGTAGGGCAAAAGAAAAAAGAATAAACAGAGACAAAAAAATAGGGACGGGACCTGCACCAGTGGGAGGGAGCTGTGAAGGAGGAAAGGTTTCCACACACTAGAAGCCCCTTCACGGGAGGAGACGGCAGGTAGTGGAGTGGGGATGCTTCGGAGCCGCGGAGGAGAGCACAGCCACAGGGGTGCGGAGAGCAAAGTGGAGACATTCCCGCACAGAGGATCGGTGCTGACCAGCACTCACGAGCCCGAGAGGCTTGTCTGCTCCCCTGCCGGGGCGGGTGGGCCTGGGAGCTGAAGCTCGAGCTTAGGTCGGAGTGCAGGGAAAGGACTGGGGTTGGTGACGTGAATCCAGCCTGCAGGGGGTTAGTGTGCCACAGCTAGCTGGGAGGGAGTCCGGGAAAAAGTCTGGACCTGCTGAAGAGGAAAGAGACTTTTTCTTCCCTCTTTCTTTCCCGGTGCGCAAGGAGAGGTTATTAAGAGCACTGCTTAAAGGAGCTTCAGAGATGGGCAAGAGCCACCCCAGAGACGGGCATGAGATGTTAAGGCTGCTGCTGCCACCACTAAGAAGCCTGTGTGCAAGCACAGGTCACTATCCACACCTCCCCTCCCAGGAGCCTGTGCAGCCCGCCACTGGCTGAATCCCGTGATCCAGGGACAAACTCCCCGGGAGAATGCACGATGCACCTCAGGCTGGTGCAATGTCATGCCAGCCTCTGCCGCCATAAGCTTGCCCTGCATCCGTACCCCTCACTCCCCCCAGCCTGAGTGAGCCAGAGCCCCCAAATCAGCGGCTCCTTTAACCCCGTCCTGTCTGAGCGAAGAATAGATGCCCTCAGGCGACCTACACACAGAGGTGGGGCCAAATCCAAAGCTGAACCCCAGGAGCTGTGCGAACAAAAAAGAGAAAGGGAAATTTCTCCCAGCAGCCTCATGAGCAGCGGATTAAATCTCCAAAATCAACTTGATGTACCCTGCATATGTGGAATACCTGAATAGACAACAAATTATCCCAAATTGAGGAGGTAGACTTTGAGAGCAAGATATATTATTTTTTCCCCTTTTCCTCCTTTTGTGACTCTGTATCTGTATGCCTCTGTGTGAGATTTTGTCTGTATAGCTTTCCTTTCACCATTTGTCCTAGGGTTCTTTCCATCCATTTTTTTTTGTTCTGTTTTTTAATTCAAAAAAAAATTTTTTTTAATAATAAGTTTTTATTTCAATAACTTTATTTTATTTTATCTTTATTTTATTTTATCCTTTCTTTCTTTCTACTTTTTCTACCTTTTATTCTGAGCCATGTGGATGAAAGGCTCTTGGTGCTCCAGCCAGGAATCAGTACTGTGCCTCTGAGGTGGGAGAGCCAACTTCAGGACACAGGTCCACAAGAGACCTCCCAGCTCCTCATAATATCAAATGGCGAAAATCTCCCAGAGATCTCCATCTCAACACCAAGACCCAGCTTCACTCAATGACCAACAAGCTACAGTGCTGGACGCCCTATGCCAAACAACAAGCAAGACAACACAACCCCACCCATTAGCAGAGAGGCTGCCTAAAATCATAATAAGGCCACAGACACCCCAAAACACACCACCAGACATGGACCTGCCCACCAGAAAGACAAGATCCAGCCTCATCCACCAGAACATAGGCACTAGTCCCCTCCACTAGGAAGCCTACACAACCCACTGAACCAACTTTAGCCACTGGGGACAGACACCAAAAACAACGGGAACTAGGAACATGCAGCCTGCAAAAAGGAGACCTCAAACACAGTAAGATAAGCAAAATGAGAAGATGGAACAACACACAGCAGATGAAGGAGCAAGATAAAAACCCACCAGACCTAACAAATGAAGAGGAAATAGGCAGTCTACCTGAGAAAGAATTCAGAATAATGATAGTAAGGATGATTCAAAATCTTGGAAATAGAACAGAGAAAATGCAAGAAACATTTACCAAGGACCTAGAAGAACTAAAGAGGAAACAAGCAATGATGAATAAAACAATAAATGAAATTTAAAATACTATAGAAGGGATCAATAGCAGAATAACTGAGGCAGAAGAATGGATAAGTGACCTGGAAGATAAAATAGTGGAAATAACTACTGCAGAGCAGAATAAAGAAAAAGGAATGAAAAGAACTGAGGAGAGTCTCAGAGACCTCTGGGACAACATTAAATGCACCAACCTTCGAATTATAGGGGTCCCAGAAGAATAGAAACAGGGACTGAGAAAATATTTGAAGAGATTATAGTTGAAAGCTTCCCTAATATGGGAAAGGAAATAGTTAATCAAGTCCAGGAAGCAGAGAAAGTCCCATACAGGATAAATCCAAGGAGAAACACGCCAAGACACATATTAATCAAACTATCAAAAGTTAAATACAAAGAAAACATATTAAAAACAGCAAGGCAAAACCAACAAATAACACACGAGGGAATCACCATAAGGTAAACAGCTGATCTTTCAGCAGAAACTCTGCAAGCCAGAAAGGAGTGACAGGACATATATAAAGTGATGAAGGAGAAAAACCTGCAACCAAAATTACTCTACCCAGCAAGGATCTTATTCAGATTTGATGGAGAAATTAAAACCTTTACAGACAAGCAAAAGCTGTGAGAGTTCAGCACCACCGAACCAGCTTTACAACAAATGCTAAAGGAACTTCTCTAGGCAAGAAATACAAGAGAAGGAAAAGACCTACAATAACAAACCCAAAACAATTAAGAAAATGGGAATGGGAACATACATATCGATACTTACCTTAAGTGTAAATGGATTAAATGCTCCATCCAAAAGACACAGACCGGCTGAATGGATACAAAAACAAGACCCATACATATGCTGTCTACAAGAGACCCACTTCAGACCTAGGGACACATACAGACTGAAAGTGAGGGGATGGAAAAAGATACTCCATGCAAATGGAAATCAGAAGAAAGCTGGAGTAGCAATTCTCATATCAGACAAAATAGACTTTAAAATAAAGACTATTAGAAGAGACATAGAAGGACACTACATAATGATCAACGGATCGATCCAAGAAGAAGATATAACAATTGTAATCATTTATGCACCCAACATAGGAGCGCCTCAATACATAAGGCAAATACTAACAGCCATAAAAGGGGAAATCAGCAGTAACACATTCATAGTAGGGGACTTTAACACCCCACTTTCACCAAGGGACAGATCATCCAAAATGAAAATAAATAAGGAAACACAAACTTTAAATGATACATTAAACAGGATGAACTTAATTGATATTTATAGGACATTCCATCCAAAAACAGAGTACACATTTTTCTCAAGTGCTCATGGAAAATTCTGCATGATAGATCATATCTTGGGTCACAAATCAAGCCTTGGTAAATTTAAGAAAATTGAAATTGTATCAAGTATGTTTTCCAACCACAATGCTATGAGACTAGATATCAGTTACAGGAAAGATCTGTAAAAAATACAAATACATGGAGGCTAAACAATACACTACTTAATAATGAAGTGATCACTGAAGAAATCAAAGAGGAAATCAGAAAATACCTAGAAGTAAATGACAATGGAGGCACAACGACCCAAAACCTATGGGATGCAGCAAAAGCAGTACTAAGAGGGAAGTTTATAGCAATACAATCCTGCCTTAAGAAGCAGGAAACATCTTGAATAAACAACCTAACCTTGCACCTAAAGCAATTAGAGAAAGAAAAACAAAAACACCCCAAAGTTAGCAGAAGGAAAGAAATTATAAAGATCAGATCAGAAATAAATGAAAAAGAAATGAAGGAAACAATAGCAAAGATCAATAAAACTAAAAGCTGATTCTTTGAGAAGATAAACAAAATTGATAAACCATTAGCCAGACTCATCAAGAGAAAAAGGGAGAAGACTCAATTCAATAGAATTAGAAATGAAAAAGGAGAAGTAACAACTGACACTGCAGAAATACAAAAGATCATGAGAGATTACTACAAGTAACTCTATGTCAATAACATGGACAACCTAGAAGAAATGGACAAATTCTTAGAAATGCACAACCTGCCAAGACTGAACCAGGAAGAAATAGAAAATATGAACAGACCAATCACAAGCACTGAAATTGAAACTGTGATTAAAAATCTTCCAACAAACAAATCCCAGGACCAGATGGCTTCACAGGCAAATTCTATCAAACACTTAGAGAAGAGCTAACACCTATCCTTCTCAAACTCTTCCAAAATTTAGCAGAGGGAGGAACACTCCCAAACTCATTCTACGAGGCCACCATCACCCTGATACCAAAACCAGACAAAGATGTCACAAAGAAAGAAAACTACAGGCCAATATCACTGATGAACAGAGATGCAAAAATCCTCAACAAAATACTAGCAAACAGAATCCAACAGCACATAAAAAGGATCATACACCATGATCAAGTGGGGTTTATTCCAGGAATGCAAGGATTCTTCAATATATGCAAATCAATCAACGTGATACACCGTATTAACAAATTGAAGGAGAAAAACCACAGGATCATCTCAATAGATGCAGAGAAAGCTTTTGACAAAATTCAACACCCACTTATGATAAAAACCCTGCAGAAAGTACGCATAGAGGGAACTTTCCTCAACATAATAAAGGCCATATATGACAAACCCACAGCCAACATTATCCTCAATGGTGAAAAACTGATAGCATTTCCACTAAGATCAGGAACAAGACAAGGTTGCCCACTCTCACCATTACTATTCAACATAGTTTTGGAAGTTTTAGCCACAGTAATCAGAGAAGAAAAAGAAATAAAAGGAATCCAAATTGGAAAAGAAGAAGTAAAGCTGTCACTGTTTGCGAATGACATGATACTATACACAGAGAATCCAAAAGATGCTACCAGAAAACTACTAGAGCTAATCAATGAATTTGGTAAAGTAGCAGGATACAAAATTAATGCACAGAAATCTCTTGCATTCGTATACACTAATGATGAAAAATCTGAAAGTGAAATCAAGAAAACACTCCCATTTACCATTGCAACAAAAAGAATAAAATATCTAGGAATAAACCCACCTAAGCAGAAAAAAGACCTGTATGCAGAATATTAGAAGACACTGATGAAAGAAATTAAAGATGATACAAATAGATGGAGAGATATACCATGTTCTTGGATTGCAAGCATCAACATTGTGAAAATGACTCTACTACCCAAAGCAATCTACAAATACAATGCAATCCTTATCAAACTACCACTGGCATTTTTCACAGAACTGGAACAACAAATTTCACAATTTGTATGTAAACATAAAAGACCCCAAATAGCCTAAGCAATCTTGAGAGAGAAAATTGGAGCTGGAGGAATCAGGCTCCCTGACTTCAGACTATACTACAAAGCTTCAGTAATCATAACAGTATGGTACTGTCACAAAAACAGAAAGATAGATCAATGTAACAGGATAGAAAGCCCAGAGATAAACCCACACACATATGGTCACCTTATCTTTGATAAAGGAGGCAAGAATATGCAGTGGAGAAAAGACCGCCTCTTCAATAAGTGGTGCTGGGAAAACTGGACAGCTACATGTAAAAGTATGAGATTAGAACACTCCCTAACACCATACACAAAAATAAGCTCAAAATGGATTAAAGACCTAAATGTAAGGCCAGACACTATCAAACTCTTAGAGGAAAACATAGGCAGAACACTCTATGACATAAATCACAGCAAGATCCTTTTTGACCCACCTCCTAGAGAAATGGAAATAAAAACAAAAATAAACAAATGGGACCTAATGAAACTTCAAAGCTTTTGCACAGCAAAGGAAACCATAAGTAAGACCAAAACACAACCCTCAGAATGGGAGAAAATATTTGCAAGTGAAACAACTGACTAAGGATTAATCTCCAAAATTTACAAGCAGCTCATGCAGCTCAATATCAAAAAAGCAAACAACCCAATCCAAAAATGGGCAGAAGACCTAAAGAGACATTTCTCCAAAGAAGACATACAGACTGCCAACAAACACATGAAAGAATGCTCAACTTCATTAATCATTAGAGAAATGCAAATCAAAACTACAATGACATATCATCTCACACCGGTCAGATTGGCCATCATCTAAAAACCTAGAAACAATAAATGCTGGAGAGGGTGGGAGACAAGGGAACCCTCTTGCACTGCTGGTGGGAATGTAAATTGATACAGCCACTATGGAGAACAGTATGGAGTTTCCTTAAAAAACTACAAATAGAACTACCATACGACCCAGCAATCCCACTACTGGGCATATACCCTGACAAAACCATAATTCAAAAAGAGTCATGTACCAAAATGTTCATTGCAGCTCTATTTACAATAGTCAGGAGATGGAAGCAACCTACGTGTCCATCATCAGATGAGTGGATAAAGAAGATGTGGCTCATATATACAATGGAATATTACTCAGCCATAACAAGAAATGAAATTGAGTTATTTGTAGTGAGGTGGATGGACCTAGAGTCTGTCATACAGAGTGAAGTAAGTCAGAAAGAGAAAAACAAATACCATATTCTAACACATATATATGGAATCTAAGAAAAAAATTTTTAAAAATGTCATGAAGAACCTAGGGGTAAGACGAGAATAAAGACACGGACCTACTAGAGAATGGACTTGAGGCTGTGGGGAGGGGGAAAGGTAAGCTGTGACAGAGTGAGAGAGTGACATGGACATATATAACTACAAAGTGTAAAATAGATAGCTAGTGGGAGGCGGTCGCATAGCACAGGGAGAGCAGCTCGTGCTTTGTGACCACCTAGAGGGGTGGGATAGGTAGGCTGGGAGGGAGGGAGACACAAGAGGGAAGACATATGGGAACATATGTATATGTATAACTGATTCACTTCGTTATAAAGCAGAAAATAACACACCATGGTAAAGCAATTATACTCCAATAAAGATGTTACAAAAAAAGTTAATCAATAAAAATACAATATTTATCAAGCACCTAGAAGATATTGCTCTATGCATCTAAGGCAAAGTCCTGTAGGAGATTACAATGCAGTTGGGAAGATAAATTATTACATGTGTCTAAATAGGGTAATGACTCAATTAAATAATGATAGTGACTGAAAGAAAACAAATAATTAACCAATATATAACTAACTAGTTTTGTCTCATAAGCAAAAAAAAAAAAAAAAAAAAAAACTAGCAATTCTGAATAAGAGCCATCTATTCTGTGTTGAAGTAGATGAGAAATTTTATTGAAGAAAGAGTTGATATAAGATAGAATGAAAAAAGAGAGAGAATTCCAGATGTAGAGAATGCATAAATAAGTTCTTGGAGGTGTGTTTGGGCAATAGACTAGGAGAAATCAAATAGTTTGGTATAGAATAAAAGACTGTAAAGAGGCTTAAGCTCTAATAATAAGAAGCTGAAATAACGAAGTGAATAAAACTGGATTTTAGCCACTGGACATTTAATAGCTGCTAAACGATTTTTAGGGAGTATAAGAGGGAAAGAAAATGTTGAAATTATAAAAACTTCATTTCATAAAGATCAATCAGGAAGCTATGTACAAAATTGGTTGGAGGTGGAAACACTGACAATTTTGAGACATCACTAAGATCCCATCTGTACCTGTCTATAGGTCTCCTATCTTAAATAATATTTCTGTACTTGTTCTCAAAACTTTACACTGCTATTTCACTGCAACAAGTATATCTCAAACCTTTACACTGGTGTATCTATTGCTGGATATAGTTCACACATCCAGCATTTAAATTGGGCTAAATGGATGTTTGTTATTTCAAAGTAAGTAAAGAAAAGCTAGCACAACCACATTTAGAATGGGACTTTTATCTTATAATCTTGACTAAATCCACATTGCTTATGATGCCGAGTACTAATCTGAATGCCACAGTCCTAAGAGAGGTGCTACACACATTGTGGTGGAACTAGTTAAAGTCAAACTAGCCCAGCCACCATTTCCCATCTGCAACTTACGTAGATTAAGACTAGGGGTGGATTGGTGAGGACAGCATTTCTTGAAGTGAAGAAATTTGTAGGAGTAAAAAGAGCTGTCAGAATTTCCCTCTCCTCCTTGAAGTGCCCACTAAGGCAAGTTAGGATTTTAAAAATCCTTGGAGAGTTTAGGAGAAGTTGGGATCAAGAAGGAGGAATTGACTTCTTAATTCCCTGGCTGCGCTTTTCTGAGCTCAGAAACCCACAGATGGGACCCATGCTGCTACCAGGGTGGAGAGTGTTGTGATGTCTTAGGATAGTTTGGCCTATTGTTCTGTAAAGTTTTGGTATCAAGGAAACTGCAGCCTGGCTCTCACACAGAAAGTTCTGGAGCTGGGAGGAAGCCTGGAGCACCCTTACACTGGTGAAGATAAAGAGAAGTCACAGTAGAAGCAAGCTGAAATTCTACAATTTGACAAGCAAGGGGGGTTAACTTTCCCTTGAGTCAAGTGGATACTGTGGAAGACAGCTAGGCTGCAGTCATCTTGAAAGCACTGTCCCCCACCCCAATAAGAAAAGGCTGTTGGCCATGGTGAGGACCTAGCGTAGTGTACTGCAGGAGGTACTAGCTGAGAGCAAAATCAAAAGGTCAGCTCAGGATGGCCACATTCTCACCAGAGAATATATAATAGTGGAGGCCACCATGGGGTGGGTAGAGGGGATTGGTTCATAAAGAATCCAGTCATATATTTTATAAAAGTTCAAGTCTGGATGTCTGCTGTGACAGAGAGCAATGACCAGCCAGCGCTAGCCAAAAAAGAATTCCCAATTATTCCACTTAGTCAAAAGACCTTTTCTCTCTTCTCCTCTAAAGCTTCTTCAATATGCTTCAGTTCTTGGAAGAACCAAGAAGATAAGCAGGAAGAGAGGAAGAGAAAGGTGCAGGCAGGGGTGGGTTTACCTTGAAGCTAATGAAGCTCAAACTTCACAGCCTCTCACTGGCACAGGTCTCCTTAGGAGGCCGTGGACCAAATTTGTATTCATTATTTGTATTATTTATTGATAAAGAGGGTGCCTCTCCCCAAATTTTAAATGCTTTAGGCTCTACAAAACCTAGGTAGGAAAAAATAAATAAAAGGATAGATAATGCATGCCATTTTTTTTTTGTTCCCGTTCGCCTGGCCATGGGTTAGACTAGGTTGGGGTGGTGTTTACATGGAAAGAAAAATTAATGTTTTGATATAGAATGGGCTGGACTTATCAATACCTGAAATTAAGACAATTCTAATACCTGAAATTTACTGGAAATCTATGCAATATGCTTCAATTGCGGTCAAGAAACAAGGGTAGGCAGATCTGAGAGAAGGTTGCAAGGCTGTGAGTGAAGGGAAAGATAAGCTGTATCCTCTTGTACCCTAGAAGTTTACCTCAATGAATATTTGTGTTTTGTTAGGGAAAAAATACCGATGCCAGTTTTATGGTGAGAGTTGAATGTGATTTGGAAGGAAGCCAACTTAACTCCTCTCTTTCCATTTCCATGTTTCATATTTGGACTGAATTTTAATCCTCAGAGCCAAGATTTCAGAGAGATGCAAGGAAAAATGGCTTGAATGCTGTACATACACACATACACGCACACATACTAATGGATGAGTGCACACAAACACACACAAATATTTCTAACCAATATTTGTCTAGTAAATCTATAGTAAATTTATGGGAAAATCACTAAAATTACCAGCCTTGGGCTCATCTCATGTCCAAGGAAATCATTAAAAAGGTGAGAATTTTATATTTTTACCTCCTATTTAAAGTAATATAAATAAAAATGTGTACCTAAATAAATGACATATTCTGTTACCTCAAAAAAAAAAGCTCATTTTGCCTAAGAAACTGTCCTACTTCTGTATAAAATTAGATATTGTTGATGTGTTTACTGTGTGACAGTATATAGCTTAATGTATTTTATGATCAATGAAAAGACAAGAAAAGTTCTCTAGGGAAGGGAAAATGAAGCAACATGTTGTGATGCTAGTTGCAGTGAAATTTAATATTTAAAATGCAAGAAAAATCTGAGCTGAAATTAAATCAGATAGTGAAACTTCAGATGTGTAGAGTGTGTTATTCTATGTAGTTACAATGTTTTTGTGTTCTTATTTATCAGAACATCTTATTTATCAGAGTATCTTATTTATTAGAATATTGTGTTCTTATTTATCAGAATATCCATGAATATACTATAATTTGCCACTAGTTATAATGAGCTCATCTTTTATGTGAGATTATCATTTTTTCTTCTTGGAACATTGTGCCCTCAAGTCACATTTGTTATACTTCTGGTCCCATCACAAACCTTTTGGAACACAGAGTGCTATTGAATTGAGTTTCCATTTGGATTTCTTCCAGAGCTATTTCTTTGAGAGCAGCACATGAAATAACAAAATTGGCACGTGCTGGTTTAACTCCATGGCTAACTCTGTTGTTTTCTGTTGATGATAAGTGTGTGGAATAGTTGTTTCTCTATGCAGACAGATTACATTATATATAATTTAGCATTTATCTTTAATTACATTCTGAAGCTTCACACATCTCAGTAAACATCTCTTTTATAGCTTATGATAGATAATTGATAACAATAGAGGATTGAAAATGAAGAAGCAGAAATGATAGCATTCCCTTTCAGTCACTAGCACACAATAGCCAACTTGGGTTTTTCTCTTTTATGGTGATAGTTTTTTGGCAAATGCAGTAATGTGATTTGGAGATTTGATATTCTATTTATGTTGCTATGATATCAAATAAGGGTAAGCATCTTGGAATTAATGAAACTTAAAGGAAGACAGAGGACATTAACTATTATCAGGGTATATTTGAGAGGAGTGTATCAGAATACTGCTGTGGAATCCTTGTTACGATTTCACTTGCTAAAGCAGCATTCTGGAATCATGCTTCTAAGAGAAATGTCAAATGCTTCTAAAATTCATAGGTAAAAAGCATACCAATGAATTTTGATGTTCAAGAAATGTACAAAATATGTTAATTCTCATAGCCTAGACGTCAGCCTGGGTGCCCTATCCATCTGGATTTAAATGAAATTGCCTCCATTCCTTTCTCAAACCACATGCCCTTGAACCACAAGCTCCTCAGTATTTTATAACTACACACAATTCTCCACTTCTTAATTATGTTACCTGAAAAAAATGTATCATTTCACTTCTAACCCTTAAGCAAAAACAACAGATGGGTCTCATGAGAACCTGATGAAGTGGTGGAACATGTGAAGGGAATGCTTTCAATTTCAGCTTTGGCAAGAGATACATATTTCATTAGTTTACATTTTTAAAATATGTGAACTTATTAGTAGCTACTAAATGTTGCTCTGAAATGCTCATAATTTATTAATGTTTAAAAAGGAAGCAAAAATCATCTGAAAGTTAAATATAAATACTTAAGCCTCAGATAATTTGAGAGAAAAGAAGAATGCCTTGTTTTATTAAGTTAGACCCTCACCTTTTTGTGAATAAGCTGATCTTCAACTAGTAAATAACAAATAATCCCTAGGCTTAATTGCTGACCCTGAATTCTCTGAGATTCTGCCCAAGCACTGTCTCCTCATAATATCTCCAACTAGATTCCATGATGCTGGGTCTACTATACTGTACCAGTATTGTCATTTATTTTGGCTGTACTCTTTTCCTTTCAAACATATTAACACTGGGGATGCCAACCATTGTTCTAAGTATTTAATAAAACCTAATTTTAAAAACTGCACAAAAGACTTGAGCAAGATATATGAATTTTCAGTAAGTACATAGAAAAGAACTCAACATCATTAGTTATAAGGGAAGTGTTAAAACAACAATGAAATATCCACTAGATTGGCTAAAATTGAAGAGTACTAGCAAGAATATAGAGAAACTGAAACTCTTATACATCGTTGTTGGAAGTCAAAATTTTACAACCACTTTGGAAATTGGTCAGGTATTTTTTCAGAAAACTAAACATATATCTACCCTACCACCTTAAAGTCCCGTTTGGAATTCTGAGGCAAGATTATGAAACCAGCCTCAAAACTCTGTTAGACTTCTGTAATTCAAGGTCACGATCCAAAATGTAAATATCTCTAAGTTGTAATTTTACATAGGCTCAACAAATTTTTTTAGCACTGTTCCTAGTTGAGGTTTTCTTTGTGAATGGCACATACTTCAAACCAAATGTGAAAATTAATTTGAGGTGGATAATAAGTCTACATGTAAAAGCCCTAACTGTAAGCCTTCTAAAAAAAAAAAACATTGGAGGATATCTTTTATGAATTTGGGGTAACATTGCACAAAACTCATTAATCATAAAAGAAAAAAAAATAAAGCTACCTTCACCAAAATTAAAATTTTTACCCATCGGGAGCCATCATTAAGACTGGTAAAAGGCATCATAGAATGGCAGAATTTATTTGCAGTGCATTATCTGACAAAAGACTTATATTCAGAATGTGTATATGTATGTATGTTTGTGTGTGTGTGTGCAAACATCAATATTACAAAAACAAATATGGGCAAAATCCCTGAATAGGCACTTTACAAAAGAAAATATCAAAATTTCCAGTAAACTTTTAAAAGGGGATTATCTTCAGCAGGGATATGCACATTAATATGACAATTTGATGTAATTACACGAATACCATATGATAAATTTAAAAAAGACTGATAAATCCAGAGTTGGCAGTGATGTGGAACAATTAACATTCTCATGCACTTCTCCACTGGGAGAATAAATTAATACAACCATTTTGGAAAATTATTTTTGCTGAATCTATCATAACTAAATTTATGCAACTCAAATCCCATATAAATATCTATCAGAAATAAGAAAATATGTGAGCCAGGATCTTCATAGTAGCAGTATTTGTAACAATTAATACCTGTAAGGACTCAAATGTCTGTCCACAATACAAAGGATGAATACACTGTGGTGTACATATACCATGAAACACTGTACAACAGTATTGCATACAACAATATGGATATATCTCACAAAGGTTCAGTTGAGCCAAAGAAGCCAAATACAAAAGAATACCTATTTATGATTTTATTTTTATAAAATTCAAAAACAAAAACTAGGAGGAGCTTCAAGATGGCATAAGAGTAAGATGCGGAGATCACCTTCCTCCCTATAGATACATCAGAAATACATCTACACGTGGAACAACTCCTATAGAACACCTACTGAACGCTGGCAGAAGACCTCAGACCTCCCAAAAGGCAAGAAACTCCCCACGTACCTGGGTAGGGCAAAAGAAAAAAGAAAAAACAGACAAAAGAATAGGCAGGGGACCTGCACCTGTGGGAGGCAGCCGTGAAGGAGGAAAGGTTTCCACACACTAGAAGCCCCTTCGGGGGCGGAGACTGCGGGTGGCGGAGGGGGGAAGCTTCGGAGCCACGGAGGAGAGCGCAGCAACAGGGGTGCGGAGGGCAAAGCGGAGACATTCCCGCCCAGAGGATCGGTGCCGACCAGCACTGACCAGCCCGAGAGGCTTGTCTGCTCACCCGCTGGGTCAGGCGGGGCTGGGAGCTGAGGCTCTGGCTTCGGTCAGAGCACAGGGGGAGGACTGGCAGCGTGAACACAGTCTGAAGGGGTTAGTGCACCACGCCTAGCCGGGAGGGAGTACAGGGAAAAGTCTGGAACTGCTGAAGAGGCAAGAGACTTTTTCTTCCTTCTTTGTTTCCTGCGCAAGGAGAGCACCGCTTAAAGAAGCTCCAGAGATGGGCGCGAGCCGTGGCTATCAGCAGACCCCCAGAGACGGGCATGAGACACTAAGACTGCTGCTGCTGCCACCAAGAAGCCTGTGTGCGAGCACAGGTCACTCTCCACACCTCCCTTCCGGGGAGCCTGTGCAGCCCGCCACTGCCAGGGTCCCAGGATCCAGGGACAACATCCCCGGGAGAACGCACGGCACACCTCAGGCTGGTGCAATGTCACGCTGGCCTCTGCCGCCGCAGGCTCGCCCTGCATCCGTACCCCTCACTCCCCCCGGCCTGAGTGAGCCAGAGCCCCCGAATCAACGGCTCCATTAACCCCGTCCTGTCTGAGCGAATAACAGACGCCCTCAGGCGACCTACACGCAGAGGCAGCGCCAAATCCAAAGCTGAGCCCCTGGGAGGTGTGAGAACAAAGAAGAGAAAGGGAAATCTCTCCCATCAGCCTCAGGAGCAGCAGATTAAATCTCCACAGTCAACTTGATGTACCCTGCATCTGTGGAATACCTGAAAAGACAACGAATCATCCCAAATTGAGGAGGTGGACTTTGGAAGCAAGATATATTATTTTTTCCCCTTTTCCTCTTTTTGTGAGTGTGTATGTGTATGCTTCTGTGTGAGATTTTGTCTGTGTAGCTCTGCTTTTACCATTTGTACTAGGGTTCTGTCTGTCCTTTTTTAAATTTTTTTAGTATAGTTTTTAGTGCTTGTTATCATTGCTGGATTTGTTTTTTGGTTTGGTTGCTTTCTTCTTTCTTCCCTTCATTTTTTATTATTTTAAAATTTTTTTCTTTTTAATAATTATTTTTTATTTTAATAACTTTTTATTTTATTTTATTTTATCCTCTTCTTTCTTTCTTTCTTTCTTTCTTTTGTCCCTTTTATTCTGAGCCATGAGGATGAAAGGCTCTTGGTGCTCCAGCCAGGCATCAGGGCTATTCCTCTGAGGTGCTAGAGCCGAGTTCAGGACACTGGTCCACGAGAGACCTCCCAGCTCCACATAATATCAAACAGTGAAAATGTCCCACGGATCTCCATCTCAACGCCAATACCCAGCTCCACTCAAAGAACAGCAAGCTACAGTGCTGGACAACCTATGCCAAACAACTAGCAAAACAGGAACACAACCCCACCCATTAGCAGAGAGGCTGCCTAAAATCATAATAAGGCCACAGACACCCCGAAACACACCACCAGACGTGGACCTGCCCACCAGAAAGACGAGATCCAGCCTCATCCACCAGAACACAGGCACTAGTCCCCTCTACCAGGAAGCCTACACAACCCACTGAACCAACCTTAGCCACTGGGGACAGACACCAAAAACAATGGGAACTACGAACCTACAGCCTGCAAAAAGGAGACCCCAAACACAGTAAGATAAGCAAAATGAGAAGACAGAAAAACACACAGCAGATGAAGGAGCAAGGTAAAAACCCACCAGACCTAACACATGAAGAGGAAATAGGCAGTCTACCTGAGAAAGAATTTAGAATAATGAGAGTAAAGATGGTCCAAAATCTTGGAAATAGAATGGAGAAAATACAAGAAACGTTTAACAAGGATCTAGAAGAACTAAAGAGCAAACAAACAGTGATGGACAACACAATCAATGAAATTAGAAGTCCTCTAGAAGGGATCAATGCCAGAATAACCGAGGCAGAAGAACGGATAAGTGACCTGGAAGATAAAGTAGTGAAAATAACTACTGCAGAGCAGAATAAAGAAAAAAAAATTAAAAGAATTGAGGGCAGCCTCAGAGACCTCTGGGACAATATTGAATGCACCAACATTCAAATTATAGGAGTCCCAGAAGAAGAAGAGAAAAAGAAAGGGACTTTGAAAATATTTGAAGAGATTATAGTTGAAAATTCCCTAATGTGGGAAAGGAAATAGTTAATCAAGTCCAGGAAGCGCAGAGAGTCCTACACAGGATAAATCCAAGGAGAAACATGCCAAGACACATATTAATTAAACTATCAAAAATTAAATACAAAGAAAAAATATTAAAAGCAGCAAGGGGAAAACAACAAATAACACACAAGGGAATCCCCATAAGACCCACCTCCTAGAGAAATGGAAATAAAAACAAAAATAAACGAATGGGACCTAATGAAACTTCAAAGCTTTTGCACAGCAAAGGAAACCATAAAGACCAAAAGACAGCCTTCAGAATGGGAGAAAATATTTGCAGATGAAGAAACTGACAAAGGATTAATCTCCAAAATTTACAAGCAACTCATGCAGCTCAATATCAAAAAAGCAAACAACCCAATCCAAAAATGGGCAGAAGACCTAAAGAGACATTTCTCCAAAGAAGATATACAGACTGCCAACAAACACATGAAAGAATGCTCAACTTCATTAATCATTAGAGAAATGCAAATCAAAACTACAATGACATATCATCTCACACTGGTCAGAATGGCATCATCAAAAAATCTATAAACAATAAATGCTGGAGAGGGTGTGGAGAAAAGGGAACTGTCTTGCACTGTTGGTGAGAATGTAAATTGATACAGCCACTATGGAAAACAGTATGGAGGTTCCTTAAAAAACTACAAATAGAACTACCATACGACCCAGCAATCCCACTACTGGGCATATACCCTGACAAAACCATAATTCAAAAAGAGTTATGTACCAAAATGTTCATTGCAGCTCTATTTACAATAGCCAGGACATGGAAGCAACCTAAGTGTCCATCAACAGATGAATGGATAAGGAAGATGTGGCACATATATACAATGGAATATTACTCGACCATAAAATGAAACGAAACTGAGTTATTTGCAGTGAGGTGGATGGACCTAGAGTGTGTCATACGAGTGAAGTAAGTCAGAAAGAGAAAAACAAATACCATATGCTAACACATATATATGGAATCTAAAAAAAAAAAAAAAAAAAAAAGGTCATGAAGAACCTAGGAGCAAGATGGGAATAAAGACGCAGACGTAGTAGAGAATGGACTTGAGGATATGGGGAGGGGGAAGGGTAAGCTGTGACAAAGTGAGAGAGTGGCATGGACATACATACACTACCAAATGTAAAATAGATAGCTAGTGGAAGCAGCCACATAGCACAGGGAGATCTGCTCCGTGCTTTGTGACCACCTAGAGGGATGGGATAGGGAGGGTGGGAGGGAGGGACACGCAAGAGGGAAGAGATATGGGGAGATATGTATATGTATAACTGATTCAGTTTGTTATACAGCAGAAACTAACACACCATTGTAAAGCAAGTATACTCCAATAAAGATGTTAAAAAACAAAGAAAACAAAAACTAACTGATGGTGATAGAATTCAAAATAATTTTCTAATCTTTGAAAAAAGATAATGGCTGGGAAGAGGTAGGAGAAGGCTTCCAAGTTATAGGTTACTTTTCATTTATTGATTTGGGAGGAAGTTGCAAGGATGTACTTACTTGGTAAAATTTTATCAGGATTACAGTTGTGAATTGGGTCTTTTTCTGTATATATACAGTAACAGGCTATTTTTTTAAAATGTTGCAATCCAAAATATGGGTTTATATGACCCAAAATATAATAAGTAAAGCTTATATAATTTTCTTATACAAGAGTTGCCTTGACTCCCATTCTTACCTTTAATTTATATACAACTCATACCAAATTGCCTTTTCTTGATTTCAAAACAATAGTAGATGAGCAATAGGGTGGGAGTATTGGTTACTCAAGGAATGCTCACTGTCAATAGAAAGATAAGCAGTGAACCAAGGAAAGAATAGAGGAAACATGTAACAACTGAAAAGGTACAGAAATCTGGAGACATAAAGATCTTCGATTCTTGATATAGTTCCTAAAGTAACTTGCCATATTACAAGAGAATGGAGTAAAAAATAATTCAGTGTGACAGTCTTCCATCAACAATAAAAGCTTAAATAATTCATTTAATGAATTTAACTACATTTTATATTAAGTATTATATTAGATCTGTGGCATGGGAAGTTACAGTGATGACAATAGACATATTCTCTGCTTTTGTGGAGCTTGCATTTTCTTCAGGGAAATAGAATGAAAACAAATAAAGAAACACATAAGGTCACTTTAGATAGTGCTAAGTGCTGTGAAAAAAGAGAGTGATGGGATAGAAGTGACATCTGATCTGAAACATGAATGAGAGGTAATGGTCTGTGCAAAAGCTATGAAGTAGAAACAAGCTAGATGTGTTCATGAACAGAGAGAAGACAAGTATGGATGAAACATGGTAACCATGGGTAGAGGGTGGGGGGAACCGAGGATGGGGGGTGAAGTGAGGTCAAAGAGGAGGCAAGATCCAGATCAAGTGAGGTTTAAAGATGTGCAGGGGGTTTGTATTTTATTTTAAGTGTAAATTTAAAACCCCTTGCATAGTTTTAAGCAGGACTGGTGTAAAATAGTCTGATTTACATTTTTTTAATTACTCTGTAGGAAGTGGACTGTAATGGGGGCGGCGGAGTGGGAACATGATACCAGTTATGTATCTATAGAAATATTTTGATTTGTGAAATAGGAAATATCATTCATAAATATAACCAACCAAATATACAGATTAAGTTATATGGCTAATTATATCTTTAGCTATACTGATAACTCAAATTTCTGGTGTGATATTTTCCCCAAATTTCCTAAAGTTTTCGATATGTTTTTAAAACAGATGAGCCCAAGACAGATAAAGGCATATTTATTTTCATAACTGTGATTTTTTTAAAAAACAAAGGTAATTGAAGAGTTGCAATAAAAAGGCAGAAGTTTGAAAATTAACTATGAAACATGCTCAGAGCACCTTTCTGTAACTTTAAGAATTGAGTGTTTACTAAATTTGACAAGATTTGCTATTCTATAGCTAAGTAAGTCACTGACCTTCTTGGCACTAAGAATCTGGTTTCTAATCATAGAGCCAGTGTTAAATGTGGGATTTGAAGTATTAAGTGATCATTCAGAATATTTTTAATTTAAATATTCTATGATCATCATGATAAATTTAAATGATATTGTACTTACTTACAGAACTAAAGAGCACAATTAATTGTATTCTCCTGTGCTGTTTAGAAAAATTGTTAGCCATTACTAAGATTTAATAGAAACTATCTTTTAAAAGTCGGTATAGTATTAACTTTTAAAAATCTTTTGGGACTTCTACTTCTGGGCAGATGAAGTAGGCATACCTTATTCCTTCTAGTAAGTGCAGCTATTAACTCTAGAATTGTGTATAAAACAACCATAAGACTACTCTGAAAGGTTAGAAAAGGGGGCAGACCAACTATAGCCTGGGGATGCAATGAAAGAGGATGGGGAGTTCCTTGGGTTTTCTTTTAGCTTCATATATCCCAGCTGAAGCTCACAACCCAGAAATGCCAGGGCATATAGGCAAAAAAAGTCCTAACAGAAGTCTGTCCTCTTTAGCCAAAGGACCAGGAAAGGATCAGCCTAACAGGAAAGAAAAATTTCAGACAATAATTGGTAAAAAAAAATTCATCCAGCCATTTTAACTAATGAACGGTAGATGTACAGACACGTGTGTGTGTGTGTGTGTGTGTGTGTGTGTGTGTGTGTGTGTGGTGTGTGTGTATGTATTCATAGACCCATACATTCAAGCCCTCAAAATCTACAATGATGAAACTTCCATAGATAACCAAATAATAGTTAACCTTCTGTTTTGAATTTTGAATTTGCAAGATGGCTACATCATAGAGGAAATCAACTAATCAAGGCCTTTCATTTTTTTAAATGTTGCCGTTGCCACTATTCCCAATTCAAATTAAATTCTGGTAATAATTTGATGATAGATGAGGTACTCATCTTCCTCTGGCAAGGAATTTTAAAACATAGTAACAGTAGCCTGCCTAACCATCTCAAACTTTTAAAAATGTAGATGTAGTAAATATCAAACAAATAATAAACTTAGATTACAGCTGTTTACAGGAAAATCTCACTCTTTTTAAAAATATTTTACTGGAGTATAGTCGACTTACAATGTTGTATTAGTTTCAGGTATACAGCAAAATGATTCAGTTATACATGTACATATATTCATTCTTTTTTAGATTATTTTCCCTTGTAGGTTATTACAGAATATTGAGTAGAATTCCCTGTGCTATACTGTAGGTCCTTATTAGTTATCTATTTTACATATAGTAGTGTGTATATGTTAATCCCAATCTCCTGATTTATCCCTTTCCACCCCTTTTCACCTTTGGTAACCATAAATTTGTTTTCTAAATCTGTGACCGTATTTCTGTTTTGTAAATAAGTTCATTTGTACCATTTTTTTTAGTTTCCACATATATGCGATATCATATGATATTTGTCTTTCTTTGTCTGACTTACCTCATTTAGTATGATGAATCTCTAGGTCCATCCATGTTGCTGCAAGTGGCACTATTTCATTATGTTTGTGGCTGAGTAATATTCCATTGTATATATGTACCACATCTTCTTTATCCATTCCTCTGTTGATGGACATTTAGGTTGCTTCCAGTCTTGGCTATTTAAATAGTGCTGCAATGAACATTGGGTTGCATGTATCTTTTTAAAAAATTAATTAATTTATTTATTTATGGCTGCATTGGGTCTTCGTTGTTGCTCACGGGCTTTCTCTAGTTGTGGCGAGCAGGGACTACTCTTCGTTGTGGTGCGCATGCTTCTCATTGCGGCGGCTTCTTTTGTTCTGGAGCACGGGCTCTAGATGAACAGGCTTCAGTAGTTGTGGCATGCAGGCTCAGTCGTTGTGGCTCACGGGCTCAAGAGTGCAGGTTCAGTAGTTGTGGTGCATGGGTTTAATTGCTCCATGGCACGTGGGATCTTCCCAGACCAGGGCTCAAACCCATGTCCCCTGCACTGGCAAGCGGATTCTTAACCACTGAGCCACCAGGGAAGTACTGTATCTTTTTGAATTATGGTTTTCTCTGGATATATGCCCAGGAGTGGGATTGCTAGATCATATGGTAGTTCTATATTTAGTTTTTTTAAGGAACCTCCATACTATTCTCCATAATGAAAAGCTGAGTATTATAGGTCTTTAGAATAAATATAAACAAAATATTTTAAAATTTAATTTAATTTAAATACTTTAATTTTTCAGTTTTAAAGGGTTTTGACTTTTTACAAAGGTCACTATTAAAAATTATCACGTTTTAATATGACAATGATCCAAAGCCTTCCTTGGCAAGATCCTGCCTTCTTAAAGATGAACTTTCTGAATGTGTAGTCTCATTTTATTGTGGATGTGAATTATATGTCCTTTTATTAGCCTTTAATATTATGCAGTCATTTTAGAGTTTTAGTTAATTCGTTAAAATCATGTTCTGGAACAGTTATCAGTTCTTTGCAAGCAATTCTTCGATTCAACTTGCTCAGTATTATCATCCTGTCTTGAGGGAGGAAATTAAAAGGCAGAAGTCAAAAATTCAAATTAATTACCAGATAAATAATTATTAAAATCAGAAGGCTTTCCTAACACAGGTTTTCTTTGTTGGTCTTCACAAATCTTTTTTTTTTAAACTCTTCTACAGGTCTTCTGGAGCTACATGTAACTTCTAAAGAATTTGTGTTTGTCTTTGGATTATGTTGTTTTGCTTGCTTACTGTTGTCTTTGTTTTTAATTCCTGTGAAAGAGGGGAAGAGGAAATGAGGAACAAGTAGAAAATCTTACCTAGAAGAATAAAATTATAGATCTGTAATTCAAGTTCGAGACCATCTTGTTTAGTCTCTATCTTTACCAAGTTAGAGAAAATTTTATCCATTTTGTAGTTTTGGCAGTAGAGGCTAAGAGATGTTAAAGTGATTTCTAAGAGCTCTGAATGGCACATATTAAGGACTTAAATATTGGTTGAATGGATGTTTGACTAACTACTACTAAAAGTGCTAAAGTTGGGAATATAATGTATGCTTCCCTCTATTAACACTATACCACCACTAACTGCATTGCTGATTACATTAAATATAAAGAACTTATAAAACTATTAAATTCTATTTATGTTCAAGGATTGACACTTCTTATTAAAATTCTAATCTTTGCTTTTTTTCTCTTCCCCAAAACATTGTCTATTTAATGTCAAAACAAAGAGAAATATCTTAACCCTGTGGGAACCAGGAAACCATTCATTAAGCCACCCTATTTAGTCACTTAAATATATGATATTTAATCCAGACCTTTCCTTCAAATGTCATATTTGCATCCTTCTAGAAATTATATATTTTTCAAACAACTATGAGATGTTTTATATTTCTACATCTTGCTATATCCATTTACATGAGCTGCTCAGTTGAAAATCATATTAGTCTTAGAAAACTTTATTTTTTTTGGTTAACATATACATTTCACACTTAGGAACAGGTGTAAACTCTGACATCTGAAATATCCATCCAAAAAGAATGTCCCTGAGGCACTTACACAAGAGGATATCAATACACATTCACACAATGACATTTCAGACAGATAAGTGCCCTTATATGAGTGCACCAAACAAGAAAAATAGAAAGCCTGAGCAAAGAGCCCATGACATAAAATGAAATACATATGTAGAGACTGAACATCATTTGCAGGGGTTAGAACCCTGTTCCATGGTGAAACTGAAGTCCATTTTAAAATGGAAGATTTAACATTTAACAGCTAAGCACATAAAAAGGAATTTGTAACAGAAAAACCTACATCAATTGCAGTGACCTTTCTCAGAGATATCTTTTACAGATTTTCCTTCTGGCTGTCTCTTTTCTTCCTTGCTCTACCCTAGACCTTTTTCAATAGAGATCTTTTTCTTTCTTTCCTCATAGATAAACCACATTTTAACATCTTTAGTCTTATGAATCAGCTTCCACTGTGGAAAAGTTTGAGATGATATTTCTGTCCTGGTGTTTGATGACTTTGGGAATTCCAAAATTCTCTAATTGTATCAGACTCCTTCTGTCAGGAATTTGGTTCAAATTATGATAATAGAAAAAAGAAACATGGAAATTTGTCACAGTTGATATACATCAAACCCTTCAAATATCCTTTTGTCATGTTTTCTTTATTTTATTCCATCCATGGAGAAATCTAAGGGATCCCATTTGCCAACTCTAAACCATGAGCCCAAAGTCAGTGCGTAAAAAGAAAGTCACAAATTTGATATTAGAAGACTCTTTGAATGATGGACGTAACCTCATTATTATAATAAATTTGATTAATATTCTCTTAGGAATGGATTAAATAAATACTATAGAATTATATAATCCTTATCTTTCTTTTTATTCTTGGTCAAAACCTTTATTTTCATGGCAACTAATTCAGACCCACAGAGGAAAAGTTTTGGAAATTTACAAAACTAGTTATTCCAATACCAAAATTGTAATCAAGTTGCATTTTATTATCACAAGCTTAAAGGTTACTGTTTTTGGATAAAGGTACAAGAAAATATCACACTTGGGAAGTTTAATGAGCAGGGCTTCTGGAGTCTCCTCCAGTTCCCTCATTCAGATATGTACTCAGATGGTGTCAGGCTTATGTCAGTCCAGAGCAAGGACTGAATCCTAGCCAAGATTCAGGGAGTATCAAGAAGGAGCTTAACAAACATCTTATTCCCCCAGCCATATCGCTTAGGAACTCTAATACTATATGGTTTGTAAACAACTTTTTGAAAGACATGTTACCTCTAAGTTCAGGTTATAATGTCCTGTAAGACCAACATTATCTTGTGTGTATTTTCCATAGAATATGTAAAAATGACAAGGCATCACCAATGTATAATAGCTTTGAAAAATATGTAAGGATGACCAGTATGGGCATGTGCAATTATTTATTTATTGCACGTAGGGCTTAGGAGCGACTGAGCCTAAAAATCCTGACCAAGTCCTATCAGGGCAAAAGAGTAATTTCTTAGAGAAGTGCTTCTTTAAGCAGATTGTTGCAATGAGTCAAAATGATATATGTGGTTCTTCCATCTCCCAAGGTCCTTGAGAATGGCCAACATGGTTACTCTTAGGAATAACACTGATTCATGCTAGGAAACTCAATCAGTGACCCTGGTACCATGTCATCCAAACTGATAATAAAAGGTAATGCTCTCTTTGTTCTTCTATTAGAAAGGTCCATTAGTTCCAAATGTAAACTACGGTATATCAGGGATAAATACAATAAAATAATTCACTTGAAGCCCATTCAGTATTATTTTTAAAATAATGAAGAAAACAGCCTCTTCTTGAATTGAATATTATCACTGGAATATATGTACGTGTATGGCAAAAGGATCATAGCTTGAGAGACCAAGTTGAATTCACCCTAGGATTCAGATATGTTTCAGCAAGTCTAGTGAGTATGTTTAATTGCGTGCAGGACTAAGGAACCTCCTAGGAAAGAATAAATCTCTTGGAAAAAAAGAGTCAATGCACACAAAATTGCTTTAAGTTTTGAGAAAAGGTGGAAAATTCATGTGTAGATCAGATATTATCTGCTCCCTCTCTTTCCTTAAAGACATATAGCAGAGACCTGAGTATAGGGGATATACATGAAAAAGAGCTGGTTCCTTAAAAATCTCTGTAAAACATGAAGAGAATAAAGCAAACAGAGCCTAGTAGTCTACACAGTGGAATGTAGTACTTCCTGTAATTTAGGTAATTATTGATCTCTGTGGTCACATTATCTGAAGCAGGAAACCAATCCAGCCTCTGTGTAGTAGGAAGGGCTGGAACATCAGAGCATTAGGAGAAGAAAGACATGACCTCACAAAGGCTGAAGTAGGAGACAACAGAAATGGAGGACTCCCTGTGGTGACCAAGAAGAATATGCAAGAGGAAATTATACTCTTCGTGTACGAGCCGATGGACTGCTTTTGGCTGTCTCCATGGGGGCTGCTTGAAGTCTGTTGGAGACATCTAAGGGAAGCTGAAGCTCCTGAAATTTTATGTATAGTAGCAAAAACAGAGAAATAATATTTAATTACTCTTGCTAGGCCATTATCTTTACTCCTAGAGTGGTTTACTTTGTAGAAGTATGGTTTACAAATACATGGTATTTGGGGAATTTCTTCAGATTATTTTTATAATGATCTTACCTTAGTAAAAGCTGAAGTAAAAGTCAGCCTGAATTTTTTGATAGAATGCACTCTTTTGAGCAAATGACTTGGATAATTTTGTACTGTCAGTTAAGAGCTGGCTGGAAATAGAAGTCTGTTTTCAGGATTCATTAAACTTTGTGTCCCTAATTAATATATGATAGTTGACTCATTAATGACTAAGTCTTGCCTGTATGAGTGGATCTTAAACAAATGAACAAACATACAAGAAATGCCTTTATCCAGTGCCCTGACTGACAGAATCAGAAGGGAGGTAGAGTAAAAGGACTTTCCCAGTGACATGCTTGTTTCCCACCTCATGTTTGTTCATATGATGCTACAAGACTGGGTGTAAATCCTTTGACTTTTCCTCTTGTACAGGCCACTGAAGTCAGGCCCCCAGAAGTGTAGAGTCAAGGTCAATGTTACCCATTAGCTAACATCACATCTTTTACCATTCACTTCCATTCCAAGGTAAAAGCACTTTGGATACAGAGTTGGGAAATTGGAAACCAAGGAGGAGGTGGAGGGGAAGAGATAGATGTCTTATGCCATTTGCTTTCTTGCCTTCTCTTAGTGATCACTGTTCATTTTGTTTGTTTGTTTCTTCTCTTTATTATGTTAGTGCATCTGATGAATACTCAAGTGATGTGGCACATATTGATGCCCTAGAGAGTATAAACATTTGCTCTAAATTCCTCTAATTCAAAAGGAGTCATCTAAAATATATAAATATATATGCAGCTTTTCTCTCTCTCCCCCCCCACTCTCTCTCTCTCCCCCCCACTCTCTCTCTCTCCCTCTTTCTCTGTGTCACATACACACACACCCCCCATAAACATACATTTTCATATCAAATTTATCTGACAAAAGCAGACATACATATTTTCATTTTTATTCTCTACTTTGATATATTTATATTTTGTTTTAATATCCTATTCTTTGGGGGGGAAAGCAATATGGGTAACTTAACCCACTGGACCTAGAACCAAATCAACAATCCCTTCCACCCTATTATTAGGTGAATACCATTAATTCATACTCATGTTTAGAAAAAATATTGTTATTCATGGAATTTAAATAATCCAAAATTGTTGTCTTTGGTGATGTTTTTCTTGCATGGTAATGTGTCTGGTATCTGTGATATAATGTTCTCAGTAGAAAGAACTGGGGTAAAAATAAATAAATATCCTAAAACTTTAGTTTTGGGTCTTCCTAAAAACAATATCTTTCCTCCTCACAGACATGGGATGCCAAGTATCTGATTTGTATAGCATCATTTAAATATTGAGTAGAAAAAGAAATATCCAAACATGATTGAACATCATGCTAATTGTAACAAGATCAGAAATCAATGTTCTGTAAAGATGCTTTCACCCTCTTCTCTTTCATGATGAAGAAATCACACCCCTGCAATACCCACCAGCCATCTTCAAGAGAATACCTTAAGCTAAGCTGTTGATTAGGTAAAAATCACCCAACTCCAGGAAAAGTGCCTCACCAGCACTGTATTGAATTCATTCCTGTATTGAATTATTTTATTGCTTAAATGAAAAACACCATGTTTTGGAAAGAACCTTGAAGGACACCTGGTATTTTTATATAATATATCCAACTGCTGTATTACAGCTATGCTTTAGTGAATGTTTATTTACTTTCTTATTAGTTTTCCATCAATAAACTTGTTTTGTCCTTAGCATCAAAAGCACATTTTCCCTCGCACCCCTGACCTCCCCCCAAAAAGGATCAAAACAAACAAATAAAAAGCCTCTCAACTTTTTTACAATAAAGAAGAGAGCGTTTACAAACAGCTAAACTTAGGATAGAAACAAAGTGATTTCAGCTTAATTCAACAGAAAGAATAGCTCACTTTTTTTTTTTTTTTTGGCTGCACCGCAGGGATCTTAGTTCCCTGATCAGGGATTGAACCCATTCCCCCTGCAGTGAAAGTGAGAAGTCCTAACCACTGCACCGCCAGGGAATTCCCTAGCTCACATTTTTAATGCATGTTCTGAAGCTAGATTTTTTCAGGCTCCTTTTAAATGAGTAAAGGGAGAGGTAATTGAGACTGGGGAATATAATGAGCTAAGAAGTGCTCACGTAAAGTACACACCGCCTCTGAGATCCTAGAAGTCTTTCATAAAAGCTAAAATATCATGGGAAATATGGGATGATAGGATTCAGTGTATTTCATTCTTGTAAAATAATTGTGATTAAATATACTTTTATTATCTCTTAATAAAGTTAATTATCTTTTAACTTCTTCTACAGCGCATAGGCTTAAAGTTAATCTGAAGTAAATTATTTGTCTTAGAAAAGGATGAATTCACTTTTTGTGAAAGATAATTTATTCACTGACAACAATCACGAACATTTTTTTTACCCTCAATAGAAAGCATAGTCATCAGCTAACAGGTTTATTTACTTTTCAATTTTTATTAAATTCATATAAGTTCATTGGGTGAAAATTGATTTTTGTTCCCCTTTTTTGAACTGATAATCTTCCATACCTTCCACACAAGGATAGAATGTGTGACTTCTTCTATGTGTGAATAACATCCCCAGAAGCACTTTCTTAAGTATGTTTTTTCACAATAAAACAACAAAAAACTTTTCTTCATATTAGATTCATGTCACTGTTCATGTAACAACAATTGACACCGATAGTACCATTGAGAAAAAAATCAAATAAATATGAGGCAATTCTGAACTACCAACTTTTTGAGAGTTAGAAACTGTAATTTAGTTTATCATTGTATCTCATACTTTCATTTTTAGACATGCACATATCATATGTATATTTTTAAATATGAAAGCATGTATATATAGACAAAAGAATTGAAAATGCAAAAACCTCTTCAGTTTGTAGCAATATGGTACTACCCTAACAGAGTGTTATATAGGAACAAATCTAAAGAGATAGCTTTAGCGAATGAACTATGTGCATGTGCCCAGCATACAAACAGACTTCCTATGTAGCAGGAATAACAAGATAGGTAGTAAGCAGGACTCTATCTCCCATTACACAAGACAAAGTGGGGAAGTTGTCATATGTAGGGTAGAGGATATATCATCAGCTAATCAGACACTCCCACCTAGAGTTTCAAACCTTGAAAAAGTGAGAACAAAAGTGCGGGGTCCAGTTGAGATTATTTCTGGTAGATATGGTAAAGTGGCACATCAGCTAATATCAGAGATGGCAGAGAGTCCCAAACTATGTTATGTTCTAAGTTGACAAGTGTTAGGGTCTTGGCCTTCCTGCCTACGCCTGGTTTTCCAACCTTCTTTTCTATTCTATGATGTGTCCTTCCAGGATATTCCTTTTCTGCTTAGATAGCCAAAGTGATTTCTGTTGTTTATATCCAGGGATCCCACTCATACAATGTCTCCCCATCATATGCATTGGCATTAATCCATGATAGTTTAGGCTTGGCATGGACAAATACAGAGCTTAAGTAAGTGTGTTTTCCTTTTAGAGTCAGAACACACAAAAGAGGAAATGTAGTTAACATTACTCATAGAAACACATTTTATAAATATTTACTTTGAAATGCGAAATTACTGACATTTGATGATTTGTGACATTCAGTGGTGATTTCATATGGTTCAACCTAACAATAAGAATATCTTATTGAGGGCTTCCCTGGTGGTGCAGTGGTTGGGAGTCCGCCTGCCAATGCAGGGGACAAGGGTTCATGCCCCGGTCCGGGAGGATCCCACATGCCGTGGAGCGGCTGGGCCCGTGAGCCATGGCCAACGAGCCTGCGTGTCTGGAGCCTGTGCTCTGCAACTGGAGAGGCCACAGCAGTGAGAGGCCCATGTACCGCAAAAAAAAAAAAAAAAAAAAAAAGAATATCTTATTGAGTTAAATAGACCCTTTATGACATACTTTCTTCTTAGGAATTACAGAAAAGTGGATTTCTTTTCCGCATTAATATTCTTACCTGCCAGAAGTTACTGAATTTCTGTGATTACCTATAAAATATCAGAATGTTATCTGAACTCCAGGTGAAGGCTTTCATGATTAGAATGGAAATAACTTTTGACTATGATTTACTGAGAGAGAATTATGAAGTGGTTTATTTTGAAAAAATTTTGTGTCCATATATAACTCACATCTAAGACACACCTTCCCATGAGATCACTAATTTCCGAGTATGATGTTAACTAGCATATTTTCTTTAAAGGGACTCCTGGGAATGTCTTATATAAAAAAATAAAACAACTCAAAACAAAATACTTGGAAGGTACTTAATTATTATTAATATTCAAAATCAAAATTCTTAATATTTATTGGATACCTACTATATCCTAGCCACTACATTATTCTCTTTATATATATTATCTCATGTAATCCTCACAACAAGCCTATCAAAAATATATTATCATCATGCTCACTTACCAAATGAGATATTCAATTTTAAAAAGGTCAAATAATCTCCTAAAGAATGTGGAGTAAACAGTGACATGGCTAGGATGATAACCAGGTCTGTCTGACACTAAAACCCATGATTACTAACACTATTTTATTAATTAGCAGACTACCTGAATATTACTGCCAATTACCAGATAATAGGCAAACACAAAGCACAAGACTGAAATACTTTGATTTTCTTTTAATCCTTTGACAATAGTGGTTCCCTCTATCGAGAAAGCTCTTGTTTCATCCTAGGCACCTGCATTTTCTTCTATACTGTTAAAAAACACTTGTTTAAGCTGATGAAGAAGACTTTATTCAAGGGACTGCTGCAATGGGGTTTTGCAGTAAGGAAGAGGAGTTACTGGGCTCACTTTCAAATACAACATGGACAAGTGGGGATTTATAGCCAAGGAGCAGGGTTGGGTGGAGGGCTGTGGATAGAAAATTACGAAGAGGAAACATCAGGGGTGGGGAGTCTTGTTAAACCAACTCGACAGGATTCTTGCTGAAAGCAGACAAGAGTAGTGAGTGTCCAAGGGTGGAGGATTCTGGCTAAAGTTATTAAGCAGGATTCTTGGACAGGGCAAAGACTGACATGTAAATCCATAGGTCAAAGTCCGGTCCAGAAAATGACTCAGAGGAGCTTGACTAAAATTTGGGCCAAGAATTTTTGTCAGTCCCTCCTTTGGTTCAAGGAAAGAAGAGACGTTCTTCCTTCCCTTGAACAACATGTGTGCATTTTCTCTTGCAGTTGCCTTTCGTTCATTGAGGATCCTTTCAACATTCTGTTGAGAACTCGGTAGTATTACCCAGCTCAGGTCTGGCTGCCACTACTCAAAAGTCAATACTCAAGAGGCAAGTGCTGGTAGAAACAGAAAGGTTGCTTTAATCAGAAAGTTGGCATTCTGGGGAGAAAGTGGACTCGTGTCCCAAAACTAACTCTGGAGATTCTGCTCAGCCATGAAAATTTTTAAAACGAAGAGGGGAAGTAATCTCAGTTAATGATTGAGATAGGGGATCGGACTCGTCACCATCTCCCACTGTGTGCAGGCTTGTCGACTCCTCATGATCTTTCTTTAGATACTACCTTGTTCACAGAGTTTGTTTGCAAGATTAATGAAGGGCAAGCTAGGGAAGAGATCTGGTCATCTGTTAATTACTTATTGTTTATTTCTACTTCTTTGATCTATGGAAAGAACCAACAGGTAAAGCAAGGTATTGTGTGATCAAAAGATTTGAAAGGTGTGCTTGGTCCAGAGATGAGTAGAGCATGAAGTGCCTGGTTTAAAAGTTAGTTACAATATAGCTTTGTAAAGTGACAAGACTAAAGGAGTCTCCTGCTGAGGGTGTTTTCCTGCAAAGAGCTGCTTACAAATCCCCATTTCTCAGACATGGTTCCATTTCTATGGGATCACGGGCGAAGATACATCTTCTGTAACTTCTTCATGCTGACACAGGGCACCATATTTTTAGAGTGGAAGATGTCTACATGGGTTTGTAACATCTCTTTGCTGACAGTTTTAGTTGCCTCCTTACATATATGGGCAGAGCAAGCTACAATTATTTCGATGAGCAATAGTATTCATCCCATTCTCTTGAGGCCATTTCTTGGAATTGTGCTAGCCATAGATTCAGTACTGCTCAACATGGAGCAGCTTATGTCACGGCTACAGTCTAGTCATCTTGCAGTTAGCTTTGTTCCTCTGGTGGCAGTTCTAGTATTTGTAAAACAGCTCAGGAATGTGCATCAGACACTGAAAGATTCTGTGACTTTATTGTCTTAGTCATTGACTGCTTGAACCTGTTCTTTTGTGACTAGGGAGGACTAGGAGACTTCAGCTTTTCTACAGACAAGAGACAGGGGACATGGAGGGGCCTTTGTACTTGGGGGGAGGGGCCTGCAGGGTTCTACTCAGTTTCAAACCACCCCCCTGTCTTTGACACTCCTCAATCCTGAGGAGGAACTGGTGTACAACACGAAAGGAGTAAAGTTTTGGACAGAGAGGTTAATCATAAACTTGACAGATGAACTCACAGGGTTCTGCTCAGTTTCAGTAGCAGAGAATATTTGCTGAATGGTATAAGCAGTCAGGCATTTAATGAGGGGAATTTCTATGGAAAAACAACAACAACAACTGGTGGTTGCAAACCTAGTTTCTGAATCCAGAGAGCAGCCAATTGAGAAGATTTCTAGTTATTGAGCTCAAAATATTTTTAGATCGTGGAATGAGAACAGCAGTCTTCGGGAAGATTCATCCATTGCCGTTCACCTGTGCCACATTGCCTGCATCTGCAAAAGGCAGGGCAAACTACCTGTGCGTTTAACCCTATTACTAAGTTATATGCTTCACATTTCAGAGAGGGGGAGAGAGAGAAGTAGAGACAAGGATAGAGACAGAGATGTTTTGTGTAACATAAACCACTATCCTATTCTAAATAATGACAATGTGTCAAGTGCTTTTTGGCTCTTAAGCCTCTGGTTTCTGCCCTCTAGTCCACACAGTCCAACAGCTCAAGATATCAGAAACATTCCGTTTAGGCCTTTATTAATTAAACCAACATTGGCTACCTTGAAACAAATAAAGTAGTTCAAGACCAGGTTACATTTGTTAACTTCTAACCTGAGCTATGGTGGCTTCTAGAGGGTTTAACAATGTATAGCCCAGGAAAGGTTAGGACAAGGGAAAATACCTTATGATAATAGGAGTTGCTTTCTGTTTACATGCTCTTTATGCCAACTGCTAGAAGACTCAGCATCCTCAGCTTCCATCCATATTCTCAACTTTGAAATCCAAATTTTCAGCCATAAAACAGTAGCCATTTGTCCTAAAATTTTATTTCTGTCTAGTAGATTAACTCTCTCAAAAGAATTTTAACCAAAATGTTTCAATACGTATATATGCATACCATTTATCACCTTTACCATGCAGAGAACATCACTGCTATAAGCTCCGTGATGAGAATGCAGTGTCTCTATAATAATCTATGGCCTTCAGAAATTCCAAACCTGTGCTAGCTCTTTGAGGGGGAAGGAAATGTATGGTGGAAGAGTATAGAGGAAAAATGCTAAGATGTACCATTAAACTAATTCCTATTATTCACCTGAGTACCACAATATAATATAAGCTCTGAAAATATATTTTAAGAGTGGTTACCAGGATACAGAATGACAATCTTCTCTGATGCAAATTAGTGGTCTCATTCATTAGCTGTTGAAAGCATCTCCAAAAATAAAAATATTCTCTTTTAGGCTGATTGTTTTGGTATTGTCATAATTTCCTTCTTTGTGTATGAGAAGAATTGAGAGTGAATAATTATGAAAGCATACTGTGCACAGCAATTCCAGTGGCTGCTTAGAACCTTATTCTACTTCTTGTATCATCAGAAATAATCAATTTCACATAACTTCTTTTCTTTTTTCTTCTTCTTTTTGGCCCCCCTGCTTGCAACATAAACCTTTTGCATTTCAGGTCATGCTTATCAAGTTTCTCCTCTTCAGTGTATGTGCCTGAACATGTCAGATTCTGAGCAGAGGAGTGATAGGACCCCTCACTAATATTTTGAAAGTAGCATTCTGCAGTATTCAGAATAATGATAGAAGGGTAGACTATGTGGGAGACTTGCAGTTAATTAAGTGAAAGCTGATGGTGGTTTGGGCCATGGTGTTAGCAAAGCTTGTGGTGAAAATTTAACCAGTTCTCAAAATGTTTTTAAAAGTGAAAAAACAGATTTTCCTGATGGATTTAATATAAAATATGAATAAAAGAGAGACATTTAAAAGGAATTCTAAGGTTAAGGAAGGGTAGATTTTCCATCAAATGAGATCAGAAAGATTGTGGAAGGGAAGAAAGTGTGAGGAAAGTTCAGAAGTTCATTTTTGGAGACAGCAAGATTGAGATGTCTATTAGATACCCAAGTGGAGATGCCCAGGGGGCAATTGGGGATATATACATGAGTGTGAAGATTCGAATTGGGGAATTGTTGGCACAGAGATGAATGTTTATGTAAAACCTCTGAGTCTGGTTGAAATCACAGAGGATGTGGATATTGATAGAGGAGGATGAATTACTGAGCTCTGGGGCAACATTAAGAGTTAGCAGAAAAGAAGATGAACCAATGTCCAGCTAGGACACTAGAAACCACTTGAGTATTTTTGAATAGAGATATAATATTGGAATTATTTTGTATATTTTTTTTTGAAAGAACGGAAGAACAAAAAATGAGAAAGGCACTGTTTCCTAAAGATTCGGTCCTACATAAGATGTTAAGGCCTCCACAATAGCAAGAACTTGTCTGAGACACAGTGCCCTCTGCAGCTGCTGCAGGAGTCCCTGTCATCTGCTGGATATCACCCTTAAGGAGCCACCACTCCCCACAATAGCTGTACTGCCAGAACCCTAGAACTACATGAAAAACCTACAATAACCTTCAATGGCCCAGAGTCTCCCATTGTTACCACTCACTTGCTACCTTCGGAATTCTGGCACAATGGCTGGAACCACCTGTACTTTTGCAAGAGCCCATAGTCACTCGCCTACTGCCACCAGATGAGAACAGTTTCTACTTGCTGACAGCCTTCTCATCTGGTGCCAGGTCTCTCTTAGAAGAAGACAACCAGAACCTCGTTGACAAGAGAGTTTGTGAAATGTAATTTGCAGTCTTAAGCCTGATGGTACAAAGGAGAGTATAGAAGAGAGAAGAGTATAATAGGGTTGAGTGTGAACTAGTAGTGTCTGGTAACTCCCAACCCTTTGATTACTTAGCTTCCATACCTTCTCTTGCCATATTTAAACTTTTGAATAGCAACAACAATGCAACAGCATATTTCTACTCATCTGATACAACTATTCTTTATACAAATGATGACACTTTCATTCATTCCCCCCTAAAAGTAGAAAAATAGTCCTATCACCATAACTATTTTTGGAGAATGTTAATTCCTCTTCTATTTAAGTTGCAATTTCATCCTCAATATTCTTTATTTAAAATAATGAGGAAAATATATATATATATATATACACACACACATATAAACAGACAAGGAAAGTAATTGATCACAGGATGGTGTTTGACATTTATGATTTCCTTTGTCCACTATCCATTCCTTTAACCTCACCTAACCAGGATTTTCCACAGTTTAAGATGACTGACTACCTAAACCTTTACTTCTCAAGGTCTAATCTCTAACTAATCTTCCCTTTATTGTTTACATGTAGTCTTCTATTAACTTTTACCACTGAATCCTGAAATACTAAGGCAGATCCCAAATAATCCATTGGATCCTACACAGAACTCTCTCCTTAATAATTAGCATCTGTGATAACAGAATAAAGTACCTTCTTCTTTTCCTGTTTGCACAGAAAGCCCCAAATAGTCAGGTAGCAATCACAATTTCCATTTTCAAAAATAATTTTTGTCCCTTTATTGGAATTATTTCTGCTTTTGAACTAACACTTTAAAATAACCAAGCCGAAAGCTGTAAGACAAGAAGCAAAAACTTGGCATGTGAGATGTTGACTTTATAAGAGAGAGAAGACATTTTTACTTCCATCCGTTAAATTCTAGACCTGTGTATACTGGTCATGGAAAACTGATGGTTCAAAGCATGCACTGAATTTTGTAGAACAGTGCCCAAATTTGCAAGATTTTGTTCATCAGCTGTCAGTGAGCCTTCAGCAAATTATTTCATTGTTCCATTGTTCTACAAGGCCAACCACTTTTAGTAGGGTATCTTGTAAGAGCAGCGAATATCATTGGTATAAGCTCATTGCTTTTATTACTAAACAAGTTCCTTAGTCAAAACAACATTATCTGGAATAACACGATGAAGAATAAGGCCTTTAGTAAGTCCATAGATGGCAGTGTTAGCAAAAGTAAAGCAGATAGGAAAAGAAAAAAATTAAGTAAAATAAATATCCATCTCTGTGAGGACCCCTCCATGATAGAAGCGTTCAATGTAGTCACTTTGCTATCAGAAGAACAGATGGTACACTGGAATTCAGGGGCTGTATCTGGAATTCAGCTTTGGACTTTGCTAATGGTAAGACGGGCACCATTAGTGGCAATTGCCAAATAAGTTTTGTTGAATGGAGATATCTGTTGTTGAGCCCATTCATAACATCTTTTTATGAAGCCATGGTCACTCTGTGCATGAATCCATGGGTCATATACTGGGAATACTGGGGAAAGAAAAGTCAACTGGCATCAACAGAGTGGATCATTGTCTCCCTTAGTACAATCTTCTCTGCAGTGGATAAAATCATGTAATATAAACATCCTAATATACTATGCCCTTTCCAACATGCTTATCCACCAGGTTTCTTTCTTTCTTTTTTTTTTGATATCTTTATTGGAGTATAATTGCTTTACAATGTTGTGTTAGTTTCCGCTGTACAACAAAGTGAATCGGCTATACATATACATATACCCCATATCTCCTCCCTCTTGCCTCTCCCTCCCACACTCCCAATCCCACCCCTCTAGGTGGTCACAAAGCACTAAGCTGATCTCCCCATGTGATGCAGCTGCTTCCCACTAGCTAGCTACTTTACACTTGGAAGTGTATATATGTCAGTGCTACGCTCTCAATTCATCCCAGCTTACCCTTCACCCTCCCCATGTCCTCAAGTCCATTCTCTACATCTGCATCTTTATTCCTGTCCTGACTCTAGGTTCTTCAGAACCTCTTTTTTTTTTTTTTAGATTCCATATATATGTGTTACCATACGGTATTTGTTTTTGTCTTTCTGACTTACTTCACTCTGTATGACAGAATCTAGGTCCATCCACCTCACTACAAATAACTCAATTTTGTTTCTTTCTATGGCTGAGTGATATTCCGTTGTATGTATGTGCCACATCTTCTTTATCCATGCATCTGTCGATGGACACTTAAGTTGCTTCCATATCCTGGCTATTGTAAATATGCTGCAATGAACACTGTGGTACAGGACTCTTTTTGAATTATGGTTTTCTCAGGGTATATGCCTAGTAGTGGGATTGCTGGGTCATATGGTAGTTCTATTTTTAGTTTTTTAAGAACCTCCATACTGTTCTCCATAGTGCTGTATCAATTTACATTCCCACCAACAGTGCAAGAGGGTTCTCTTTTCTCCACACCCTCTCCAGCATTTATTGTTTGTAGATTTTTTGATGATGGCCATTCTGACTGGTGTGAGGTGATACCTCATTATGGTTTTGATTTGCATTTCTCTAATGATTAGTGATTTTGAGCATTATTTCATGTGTTTGTTGGCAATCTGTATATCTTTTTTGAAGAAATGGCTATTTAGATTTTCAGCCCAGTTTTGGATTGGGTTGTTTCTTTGATATTGAACTGCGTGAGCTGCTTGTATATTTTGGAGATTAATCCTTTGTCAATTGCTTCATTTGCAAATATTTTCACCCATTCTGAGGGTTATCTTTTTGTCTTGTTTACAGTTCTTTTGCTGTGCAAAAGCTTTTAAGTTTCATTAGGTCCCACTGTTTATTTTTGTTTTTATTTCCATTTCTTTAGGAGGTGGGTCAAAAAGGATCTCGCTGTGATTTATGTCAGAGAGTGTTCTGCCTATGTTTTCCTTTAAGAGTTTTATAGTGTCTGGCCTTACATTTAGGTCTTTAATCCATTTTGAGCTTATTTTTGTGTATGGTGTTAGGAAGTGTTCTAATGTCATTCTTTTACGCGTGGCTGTCCAGTTTTCCCAGCACCACTTATTGAAGAGGCTGTCTTTTCTCCACTGTATATTCTTGCCTCCTTTATCAAAGGTAAGGTGACCACATGTGCATGGGTTTACCTCTGGGCTTTCTATCATATTCCATTGATCTATATTTCTATTTTTGTGCCAGTACCATACTGTCTTGATTACTGTAGCTTTGTAGTATAGTCTGAAGTCCAGGAGCCTGATTCCTCCAGCTCCATTTTTCTTTCTAAAGATTGCTTTGGCTATTCAGGATCTTTTGTGTTTCCATACAAATTGTGAAATTTTTTGTTCTAGTTCTGTGAAAAATGCCATTGGTAGTTTGATAGGGATTGCACTGAATCTGTAGATTGCTTTGGGTAGTTTGCTTATTTAAACAATGTTGATTCTTCCAATCCAAGAAGATGGTATATTTCTCCATCTATTTGTATCATCTTTAATTTCTTCATTAGTGTCTTGTAGTTTTCTGCATACCGGTCTTTTGTCTCCTTAGGTATGTTAATTCCTAGGTATTTTATTCCTTTTGTTGCAGTGGTGAATGGGAGTGTTTCCTTGATTTCTCTTTCAGATTTTTCATCATTAGTGAATAGGAATGTAAGAGATTTATGTGCACTAATTTTGTATCCTGTTACTTTACCAAATTATTAATTAGCTCTAGTAGTTTCTGGTAGCATCTTTAGGGTTCTCTTTGTAAAGTATCATGCCATCTTCAAATAGTGACAGCTTTATTTCTTTTACAATTTGTATTCCTTTTATTTCTTTTTCTTCTCTGATTGCTATGGCTAAAACTTCCAAATCTATGTTGAATAATAGTGGTGAGAGTGGGCATCCTGTCATGTTCCTGAGTTTAGAGGAAATGGTTTCAGTTTTTCACCATTGAGAATGATGTTGGCTGTGAGTTTGTTCTATATGACCTTTATTATGTTGAGGTGAGTTCCCTCTATGCCTACTTTCTGGAGAGTTTTTATCATAAATGGGCATTGAATTTTGTCAAAAGCTTTTTCTGTATCTATTGAGATTATCATGGTTTTTGTCCTTCAATTTGTTAATCTGGTGTATCATGTTGATTGATTTGCATATATTGAAGAATCCTTGCAATCCTGGGATAAACCCCATTTGATCATGGTGCATGATCCTTTTAACGTGCTGTTGGATTCTGTTTGCTAGTATTTTGTTGAGGATCTTTGCATCTGTGTTCATCAGTGATATTGGTCTGTAGTTTCCTTTTTTTCTGACATCTTTGTCTGGTTTTGGTATCAGGGTGATGGTGGGCTTGTAGAATGAGTTTGGGAGTGTTCCTCCCTCTGCTGTATTTTGGAACAGTTTGAGGATAGGTGTTAGCTCTTCTCTAAATGTTTGATAGAATTTGCCTTTGAAGCCGTCTGGTCCTAGGCTTTTGTTTGTTGGCAGATTTTTAATCACAGTTTCAATATCAGTACTTGTGATCGGTCTGTTTATAGTTTCTCTTTCTTCCTGGTTCAGTCTCGGAAGGTTGTGCTTTTCTAAGAATTTGTCCATTTCTTTCAGGTTGTCCATTTTATTGGGATATAGTTGCTTATAGTAACCCCTCATGATTCTTTGTATTTCTGCAGGGTCAGTTGTTACTTCCCCTTTTTCATTTCTAATTCTGTTAATTTGAGACTTCTCCCTTTTTTCTTGATGTATCTGTCTAGTGGTTTATCAATTTTGTTTATCTTCTCAAAGAACCAGCTTTTAGTTTTATTGATCTTTGCTATTGTTTCCTTCATTTCTTTTTCATTTATTTCTGATCTTTATGATTTCTTTCCTTCTGCTAATTTTGGGGGTTTTCTGTTCTTCTTTCTCTACTTGCTTTAGGTGTAAGGTTAGGTTGTTTATTTGAGATTTTTCTTGTTTCTTGAGGTAGCATTTTATCGCTGTAAACTTCCCTCTTAGAACTGCTTTGCTGCATCCCATAGGTTTTGGGTCATCGTGTTTTCTTTTTCATTTGTCTCTAGGTTTTTTTGTTATTTCCTCTTGGAAATCTTCAGTGATCTCTTGGTTATTTAGTAGTGTATTGCTTAGCCTCCATGTGTTTGTATTTTTTATAGTTTGTTTCCTGTAATTGATATCTAGTCCATAATGTTGTGGTCAGAAAGGATACTTGATGAGATTTGAATTTTCTTAAATTTATCAAGGCTTGATTTGTGACCCAAGATATGATTTATTCTGGTGAATGTTCCATGAGCAGTTGAGAAGAAGGTGTAATCTGTTGTTTTTGGATGGAATGTCGTATAAATATCAATTAAGTCCATCTTGTTTAATGTGTCATTTAAAGCTTGTGTTTCCTTATTTATTTTCAATTTGGATGATCTGTCTGTGGTGAAAGTGGGGTTTGAAAGTCCTCTACTCTGAGTGTGTTACTGTTGATTTCCCCTTTTATGGCTGTTAGAATTTGCCTTATGTATTGAGGTGCTCCTATGTTGGGTGCATAAATATTTACAATTTTTATATCTTCTTGGATTCATCCCTTGATCATTATGTAGTGTCCTTCTTTGCTTCTTGTGATAGTCTTTATTTTAAAGTCCATTTTGTCTGATATGAGAATTGCTACTCCAGCTTTCTTTTGATTTCCATTTGCATGGAATATCTTTTTCCATCCCCTCACTTTCAGTCTGTATGTGTCCCTAGGTCTGAAGTGGGTCTCTTGTAGACAGCATATATACGGGTCTTGTTTTTGTATCCATTCAGCTAGTCTGTGTCTTTTGGTTGGAGCATTTAATCCGTTTACATTTAAGGTAATTATCGATATGTATGTTCCTATTCCCATTTTCTTAATTGTTTTGGGTTTGTTATTGTAGGTCTTTGCCTTCTCTTGTGTTTCCTGCCTGAAGGAGTTCCTTTAGCATTTGTTGTAAAGCTTCTTTGGTGGTGCTGAATTCTCTTAGCTTTTGCTTGTCTGTAAAGGTTTTAACTTTTCCATCAAGTCTGAATGAGGTCCTTTCTGGGTAGAGTAATCTTGGTTGTAGGTTTTTCTCCTTTATCACTTTAAGTATGTCCTGCCACTCCCTCTGGCTTGCAGAATTTCTGCTGAAAGATCAGCTGTTAACCTTATGGGGATTCTCTTGTATGTTATTTGTTGCTTTTCCCTTCCTGCTTTTAATATTTTTCCTTTGTATTTAATTTTTGATAGTTTGATTAATACGTGTCTTGACGTTTTTCTCCTTGGATTTATCCTGTATGGGACTCTCTGCACTTCCTAGACTTTGGTGACTATTTCTTTTCCCTTTGGGAAGTTTTCAACTGTAATCCCTTCAAATATTTTATCAGACCCTTTTGTTTTCTCTTTTTCTTCTGGGACCTCTATAATTTGAATGTTGGTGTGTTTAATG
Source organism: Aethalodelphis obliquidens (assembly GCF_003676395.1). Taxonomy (NCBI): domain Eukaryota; kingdom Metazoa; phylum Chordata; class Mammalia; order Artiodactyla; family Delphinidae; genus Aethalodelphis; species Aethalodelphis obliquidens. The sequence goes on along the minus strand of NW_020838025.1, from coordinate 7,653,738 downwards.
TTGCCCCAGAAGTCTCTGAGACTGTCCTCAATTTTTTTCGTTCTTTTTTCTTTATTCTGCTCTGTGGTAGTTATTTCCACTGTTTTATCTTCCAGGTCACTTTTCTGTTCTTCTGCCTCAATTATTCTGATATTGATTCCTTCTAGCAAATTTTTAATTTCATTTATCATGTTGTTCATCGTTTGTTTCCTCTGTAGTTCTTCTAGGTCCTTGTTAAACATTTCTTGTATTTTCTCCATTCTATTTCCAAGATTTTGGATCATGTTTACTATCATTACTCTGAATTTTTTTTTGGAAGACTGCCTATTTCCTCCTCATTTGTTTGTTCTGGTGGGTTTTTACCTTCTTCATCTGCTGCATATTTCTCTGTCTTCTCATTTTGCTTAACTTACTGTGTTCAGGGTCTCTTTTTCACAGGTTGCAGGTTTGTACTTCCCGTTGTTTTTGGTGTCTGCCCCCAGAGGGTGAAGTCGGTTCAGTGTTTTGTGTAGGCTTCCTGGTGGGGGGAACTTGTGCCTGTGTTTAGTGGGTGGGGCTGGATCTTGTCTCGCTGGTGGGCAGGGCTGCGTTTGGTGGTGTGTTTTGGGGTGTCTATGAACTTAGTATGATTTTAGGCAGCCTCTCTGCTAATGGGTGGGGTTGTGTTCCTGTCCTGCTAGTTGTTCAGCATGGGGTGTCCAGCACTGGAGCTTGCTTGCCGTTGGGTGGAGCTGGGTCTTAACGTTGTGATGGAGATTTCGGAGAGAGCTCTCGCTGATTGATATTACATGGAGCCTGGACATCTCTGGTGGTCCAATGTCCTCAACTCCTCTCTCCCACCTCAGAGGCTCAGGCCTGACAGCAGGCCAGAGCACCAAGACCCTGTCAGCCACACAACTCAGAAAAAAAGAGAGAAGAAAAGAAAGAAAAATAAATAAATTAATAAAAAAATAAAATAATATCATTAAAATAAAAAGAGTAATAATTTTAAAAAGAGTGCAACAAAACCAATAAACAAATCCACGAGTGATAACAAGCACTAAAAACTATACTAAGATAAACATAAATATCAGAAACAAGTCAGTCACATTCAGCAAACCCCAAGTCTACAGTTGCTCCCAAAGTCCACCACCTTAATTTTGGGTTGATTTGTTCTCTATTCAGATGTTCCACAGATGCAGGGTACCTCAAGTTGATTGTGAGGATTTAATCCACTGCTCCTAAGGCTACACGGAGAAATTTCCCTTTCTCTTCTTTGTTCGCACAGCTGCTGGGGTTCAGCTTTGGTTTTGGCCCCACCTCTGCATGTAGGTTGCCCTCAGACATGTGTTCCCACCCAGACAGGATGGGGTTGGGGTTAAAGCAGCGGCAGATTAGGGGGCTCTGGCTCACTCATGCCCGGCGGGTAGGGAGGGGTACGGTAGTTATAATGAAGGGCGAGCCTGCGGGGGCAGAGGCCAGCAAGAGGTTGCAACAGCCTAAGCCACGCCGTGTGTTCTTCCGGGGAATTTGTCCCTGGATCACAGGACCCTGGCAGTGGAAGGCTTCTCAGCCTCCTGGCGGTGGGGGGCTGGGGGGGAATGTGGATGGTGACCTGTGCTTGCACACAGGATTCTTGGTGGCTCCAGCAGCAACGTTAGCGTTTCATGCCTGTCTCTGGTGTCTGGGCTGATAGCTGCAGCTCGCGCCCATCTCTGGAGCTCGTTCGAGGGTGCTCTGCCTTCTGTGGGCAGAGAGAGAAGGAATCCCCTCTCCTTGCGCACCCCGAAACAATGGTCTCTCACCTCTTAGGCAGGTCCAGACATTTTCCCGGACTCCCTCCCAGCTAGCTGTGGCACACTAGCCCCCTTCAGGCTGTGTTCACGCAGCCAAACCCAGTCTTCTCCCTGGGATCTGACCTCCAATGCCCGAGCCTCAGGTCCCAGCCCCCTCCGGCCCTGGCGGGTGAGCAGACAAGCCTCTCAGTCTGGTGAGTGCCGGTCGGCCCTGATCCTCTGTCTGGGAATCTCTCCTCTTTGCCCTCCGCACCCCTGTTGCTGCACTCTCCTCCGTGGCTCCGAAGCTCCCCGCCACGCCGTCTCTGCCAGTGAAGGGGCTTCCTAGTGTGTGGAAACTTTTCTTCCTTTACAGCTCCCTCCCAGAGGTGCAGGTCCCGTCCCTATTCTTTTGTCTCTGTTTATTTTCTTTTGCCCTACCCAGGTACTTGGGGACTTTCTTGCCTTTTGGAACGTCTGAGGTCTTCTGCCAGCATTCAGGAGGTGTTCTGTAAGAGTTGTTCCATGTGTAGATGTATCTTTGATGTATTTGTGTGGGAGAAATATGTTTTCACATCTTACTCCTCCACCATCTTGAAGGTCCCCCCCTCCACCTGCTTTCTGCTCTTATTTTTCCATCTTGCTTTTTCAGTACCTTACCATCCATCAGTGAAGAAGAGTATAATTTAAAAGAATGTGCTTTATTTTTTACACAAATAATTTTTGATTACTTGTGCCTGGCACTCTCCTGGGTGTTAATATTATGGTGAGCAAAGCAGGAAGGAAATCAAAAGGTGAAAAATGCTGAGTAAAAGGGATCTTGTTCTCAAGGAGCTTACGGTTTAGAAGTGAATACACTAATCAAATAATTGCTAAAGAATGTAATTTCTAACTCTCACGAGCCTATTGAGAAAAGAACATTACAGAAGTTATAAAAGCATAACCGCAGATCTAGTATGGTGGGTCAGGGACAATTTTTCTCAAAGTTGTATTTGAGTCAAGATGTAAAGCTGTGCTCTACATGATTTAATTAAGAAAAAATGTGGGGAAGGGAGGAATATATTTCCAGACAGAGAGTATTAAAGACTCTGATGTGTTTTAAGCACCTGAAAGAAGGCCAATGTGCCTGGAGTGCATGGACTAAGAGACACTGGTTTGAGATGCTGCTGGAGATGTGAGATGTGGGAACCAGCTTATGTAGGACTTTGAAGAATAGATGAAGAATTGGGGTCTTCAAATACAGCAAAGGGAAACTTTGAAGAAACAAAAAAGAGATGTAATAAGATTTAAAGAAATACCTCTGACTTTAATATAGAGGAAAGATTAAAAGGAGGTAAGAGAGAAAAGGAGGTCATCAGTGGCTGAAATATTTCACCCTCAGTGAAATTCAGCCATATTTAGGCTAAGTGGGCTTTGGGATGTTGGCTTTGGAAGTCAGTTGCCACTTACAACATTGGATGTATAGAAAAGCCAATTCTTCATTCTAACTAACTACTCAAGTACGTAGAGATCTCTGTTTCTGAAATAGTAGTCACTGCTCTATATAGCTCTTTTCTGCCCACAACCCATTCAATATTTACATGGCAGATAAGGCTGCAAGAACACCCGTGTTATGGGCATAGGAGGTAGGGTAGCTAAGAAAGGCATGGACTTTGGAGAAAGAGTAACTCGATTTAGAATATCAGATTCATCCTTTGTTAACCGTGTAACTTTCTGTAAATAATCTCTCCAGGACTTGGATTTTTAGCTTGCGATATTGTCTGGCTTGGAATGTGTATAATACCACCTAGTTCAAAGGGTCATCACAAGGATGAATGGGAGATAATGGATACACAACACCTAGCATAGACCAAAGCTCACAGAAGGCAACCCACACATGTTTAGTCCCTTGGCTAAAGTAATCTGAAAGCCTAGTGGTAGAACTTTCAGGTCTGTTAATGTTACTTGCACATAACAATATCATTTAAATTTATTGTATGTATTTTGCCCATCATTGTATCCCATTTTCATGCAGTTTCCATTGCTCAGATTATATCACGAACAGAGCAAAGTAGAAACTACATCTTTTAACTCTTCTAATTAAAGCTAAAGCATCTAGGATCTGGGAATTATGCTGGACAAGAGTTCAGTAAATACTGGTTAATTCTTATGCTGATAAAAATTGAAAGCACTTAGTCTAGAAAACGACTTTATTATATTTAAATTTAGAAGTCTTGAAATTATAAGATTCTTTTTTCTTCTTCAGATAGCCAGGAATGCCCTTTTTATCTTCTTCATTAGAAAAAGAAATAAAGGAAACAATAATTTAGAGTCTTATAGAAATCACTCTATGAGAAATGTTTTTTTGGTCCCATCTTTTCTTCTATGTATTATTGTAGCTATTTTACACTGAGGGAGGCTGAGGAGGGTCAAAAAAGTTAAAGTCTCTAGCCCAGTGGCATTCAGGCCATAACTAAAGCAACCAGGATTCCAACAAGGACCAGTTGGCTCGTGTTCTCTCCTGTCCACCTGATTGCTTTCTGGGGCAGCTACTAAGAGGAAGGGGTCCTGGGTTCCCTTTGTTTCCTCTCTGTCTCTGAGGCTGGCTCAGTCCTCCTGGGAAATCAGAACATGACAAGGGACAAAATCTATTTCCTAAGCCAATGGCTTTCTTAATGTCATGAAATCCTCAATAGAACTCAGTAGCAAACAGGAACTCAGTATCATAAATAGTACATATAAATTTTAAAAGAAAGCAAACTTAATATTTTTTCTTTCCCACTTCTTTCTTCTTTCATCCGTTCATCTCAGGGGAAAATGCTCTCCTAAGGAACTACTAGAAAGTATTTAAGTGTGGTGTCTGAATATCTGCTAGCCAAGCAGTAAGAATAATGTATATGATGCTTTTATGACAGGCATGTTTCCCCCTGGCTGTTGTTTAAAACCACATATGACTTAGTAATTGTGGAATATACTGATAGCAGACCCCTTTTTTTGCCCATGTAGGTCCATTGGGAAAAATGTGACATTTTCCAGATGTTTAGCCAAAGCCACTCTAATTAAGCTGTATATGCTTATTAAAAAAGTAACGTGGTTTAAAGCAAAAATAACTTGGAATCTAGTTTGGAAAAGAGCTTGCCCTGATAATTTTGATGATATTCTGAGGCTTGATTAAAATATTATTCCCTGACACTTATAAATTTTAGTGAAGACGGTAACATTTCAAAACCTTGTCTATATATGTTACTGCATCTGTGTGGATAGGTATTTTTTTAAGTTGTGAAATGAACACTACTTTAAAATGTTGAGTACATATGTATGAAATTCAAAAAATGAGATTACAAGAAGTATAAAACAGAGTGAGGTGGTTAATTTAAAAGTATCCTTGTGAATTCCGCCTTCAGGATCCAAAACTTACAAGACCCAAATGATGCTGGTTCATGTTTCTCCATGCTCAAAGCAGTCCCCTGGTTCAGAGACCAGGGTTCAGAGAAATGACCCATGCTTCCACAAAAAGCTTTCTCTCTCACCTTTAGTGACAAACTTAATGAGTTTGTATGTCAGGAAAATCTTAAACATAGGATTTCTGTACTTGGCTCAACTATTTATAAGCATAAACACACATATGTAAGACACATACATACACACACACACACACACACACACACGAGACAAAGATTACATATTAAAGTGAGTTGTTTTTTATCAAGAAAACTTTTTCTTGCCATCTTTGCTTCAACATGAAAAGGATCATCTCAGGAAAATCGATAACAATCATTGAGTAAATCTCTGTTTTAACACATACAAAATTGAAAAGTTTAGAAAGTACTCTTGCTTTGCAATGGTCTGTTTGGAATTTTTCAAAATAATGTTTTATAAGAAAGAAAAAAGTCTATTTTTAAAATTCATGTAGTACAATAATTCTTTTTAGTAGAAAAAAATGTGCTATCCCAGCAAATCAGTCTCTGCTCCTTGTATGGAAGATGATCTGTTTGGTAGATGATACCTTAATGCTGTCTATTTTGATGCACAGTGGGTGGACACAGTTGCTAGGAAATATTCTCTCCCTTGGCATTCTTTTGGTGGCCCAGCAGATAAACTGTGACATCACTGGTGAAGCTGTGAATATAATGTAAAGGTCATCTCTAGCATTAATCTAAGGTCAGGGAAGATTCTGAGTGCTATGAGATGTTCTTAAAATGCTTTATACACACAGGGGCATAGAATCCATTTACAAGCATGTTTTCATTGTACTTGCCTGTGATAGAATTAGCTGGATTTGCACTTTGATATAGAGTTAAGGGGAAATCTCTTAGTACTGCTGACCTTTTTTTAAGCACACACAAAATATCTGTATTTTTTATTAGGAAAGTTGCAGAATATTTTGTGCAATTTCAATTTGCCAACTTTAAAATACACTCACCATGAAAACAGAATAATCCAAATTTCCCAATTAATTTTTCTTGAATGGATGGAGAGACATAAAATTTAAAAGGACAGAATGTATAAGATAGTTTAAGCCACACGTTCTTCATAGGTACTGCTCTTAACTCTTATCTCTGAAAGTACAGGTTAGAATAAATTGCTTCTGAATAGTGAAGGCAAATGGAGGTAAATGACAGAAAATACAATGTAAATTGGCTTTTGAAGAAAAAAATGGTAAGATAAAATTGACTCCTATGATGGAAAGTCTTTGATCCAATGTTCAAACACTGTCAATTGTATATTTGTGTTATTTTTTTTTCCATCTCTGGTCCATTTCCTCAAATAGACACTTTCCTCATTGGGAGTAACTCCAATCATATTTTTCTAAGTCCAAATGAAGAGTATTAGAGAACACCTTTCTCTCCAGCCCAGATCCTGGATCAGTTATGATTGGTTAGGATTGAATCATATGCTTATACATGAACCGATTATTATGGCAGGAAAGGACTAAGAGTGTGGCCAATGGTGCTTCCCCAAAATGAACTCAGGATATATTACCAAAAGAAGAAAGAATACACACTACTATATATAAAATAGATAACTAATAAGGACCTACTGTATAGCACAGGGAACTCTACTCAATGCTCTGTAGTGACCTATGTGGGAAGGGAATCTAAAAAAGAGTGGATATATGTATATGTATAACCAATTCACTTTGCTGTACACCTGAAACTAACACAACATTGTAAATCAACTACACTCCAATAAATTTTTTTTTAAACAAAGAAGAAATCAATGGCAGGCAACCAAACATACAACAAATGTTCTTTGCATCAAGAACAACTTTGATGGATCCAAAATTAAATGCTGCTGTTGCAGGTTTGTCAAATTGTGAGTTCAAAGGAAAGAAGTTTCATGTGTGTTTGAAGAATAGATAGTAGATAAGAATAGCTAGAGAACATAAATAGATTTATATAAAACTATAAGTCTGTTAAGACAGTTCAGAGTGTGACAAAAATTTGATGAGGCAATAATTTTGGATTTTAGTTCTCTAATTTATGAGTAATCAGAACGAATGATTTGAGGGACAAGAATGTTATCTGCATCTAGCAGAGTATTTAGTACCCACATGCCCTCAATGAAGGGTGCATTTTAAGAAAACTAATATGATATTAAAACACTGTAAATTGGAGTGGTGGGGTAATACAGTTAGTATTCTGCTAAAATAAATCAGTAATGAAGTTCAAAGAACCTATCAAATTCTGATTTGTGAAAGTTTTTTAGGTCCTTGCTAATTGATTCTAACTGTATTGAATTGTTTGAAATTGGTTCAGAATTGTTAGGAGAGATCAAAATGAATTCTCTCTTTTTGTTTGAATAGTAACGGCAACTGGTTCAACTGATTGTAAATAATTCAAAACCAATTAAGAGCGAATTTAAAATTGTTTTCATACTGAAACTGAGTAATCATAAGTATTTGGAGTCTTTGAAACTACCGTTTTCTTGAATATTCATTCTTCTTGGAATCAAATCAGAGATCCTGAGCATAAAAAATGATTGGAAATTTGACAACTGGAACCTACATGGATGAAAAATTGGAGCAAGCTGTGAGAACTACAGAGCCTTCTCGATGACACTTTCTGCAAACACTGAAAAGCAGTCCTTACTCTACAGAGCGGGAGGCACTTAACACTTTTCCTCTCATATTAGAAAGACTGGAGAGAAAAATTAGTCTTGTGTCTGTCTGTTGGAGTCTGTTTTCCACATTCTAGCTTGAAGTTTGTAACTTGCTTACCTTTTCCTCAACAAAGGAGGATAAATGATGCTTGTTCTCCACTCATGATTGTGCCATGCCCCTCCATCTGGTCACCTGACCATCAATCACACCCATTCTTAGAATGGACCCTCTCATGGAAATAGTTCAGTCAGCATCCTAGAGGCTAATCAACCTCACTTTTTCTGGCGTTTCTAGTTTTGTGTCTAGCCACAGGGAACATAGATTTTTACTCTGAAGAAGCAGAGGCTGAGAACTAAGTCAAGAACATTAAATGCAGTGAGGTGAGTTATTTCATATGGATAGTGTGGTCCTTAAACTTGAATGACCAGAGATAATATAGCCATGGTTCAGGAGTGATCTTATAGATACCTGGTGCTTAGTCTTTCTAGGCCTTATTTCCTTGTCTGTAACTTGAAGTCAGTGAGGTTCCTACCTCCTAAGGTGGTTGTGAGGATGCTCTCATAATGCATTCAGTCAATGTGCCCAACCCAGTATCTTGCACATAATATTCTCAACAAATATTAGCTCAATAAGAAAGTGATCTAAGAAGAAATGCTTGATATACTTGACTAGCTGTGTGTGATGTGGAGCAGGGTGATGAGAAAGTCCCAAAAGATGTGGGATTTAAAATAAAGTTTTAATCAGTGCAGGCAGTAGAGTATTTTGCAGCTTATATTTTATGATGCCATATTAGAAGAGAGATGGCAGAAGGTAGGAAAATTCAAGTGTGACCCTGAGGAATGCTAATAGTTTTGATGGCTTAGAAAAATTTCAGGAAAATAATGTGCCATTTAGCACATTATTAAATATATATCCAGAGTAGAAGCTTATAATACAGGCAGAGAAATCCACTGAAGGCCACTAAAGAAAATTGGAGATTCAAAATAAACAATTAGATAACAGGAAAAATCTTCATTCAATGAATATTGCGGATAGTAGTTGTGAAAACGTTCTGAAACTTAAGAGGTTGAAAGGGCTAAAGGAAAAAAATCTATTTAGGAAACATCTGAGGAAGAATATATTAATATATCAATATAAAAATCTCTAAGTGTAGTTTTAAGAACTGGGTTTATACTGGAACAGATATAGAAAATTCAGACACTAGAATTCAACTAGTGTTTCTTATTATTTAAAATATAAAATATTAAAAACCCTATTTTATAACTATGTTTTCAAGTTCATTCTTTCTACCTTATATAATCATCTCTTCTCAGCTAAAGGAAACTATCACTGTCATTAAGACTTTTCATTAAATTACTATTTGTAATTTAATTAAATTCCACACATATTTGTTTACCGTGCATACTCCTCATATATGCTCAGCAGTATGCCAGGTTAGAAGATTTAGGAGGAATGTAAATAGTGTCAGCTAAGCAGACCCCTAACCAGATCTGGCTGCTCTCACTCTCCACCCTTCTCCTTTTCGAGAGAGCCCTAGCACATGGGTGATCAGAGGCACACCACCAGGAGTACTAGAACTAGTATATGCCACACAAAATTCTTATATCTTTGATATTGTTTTAGTTATCTTAAACTCTATAAATCAGAAGGTTAGATTAAAATAACAAGAAAACAACTTCCTAAGTGTATGACCTATCAGTTATTTTAAGTTTTATCAGAATTTTAGAGGAAATAAGAGTTTTGAATGAAGGGTGGTAAGAAAAATAATTTCATAGTGTGACAAATAACAATTACCACTAATTGAACCTTCACTCTGTTCTAGGTCCATGGCATATTTATATTTTGTCAACTTTACCCAATCTTAAGGTAGAAATACAGATTTCATTAGGTTACACATGAAACGATGAGGTTCAGTGCAGTTAACTGACTTGCCCCAAAAATAGCTGTAAGTTGAGGTGCCAAACTTTGAACCTGGCATTTTTTACTTCTTTTTAAAAAATTATTTTTGAAGACTATTTTACATGTCATAAAAATCATGCTTCAAGTGTACAATTCAATGATATTTTAATTTTAACTTTACTGAGTGGTGCAACGACCACCATAAATCAGTTTTAGAATATTTTTACACCCTCAATAAGATTTCTCGTGAACATTTACATTTAATCCTCATTTCCACCACCGCCCCCAGCCTCAGCAAATAGTAATCTACTTTCTCTTTATAAATTTGCCTTTAATGGCCATTTCATATTAAATTCAATCATATTTTTTATACAGTCTCTTGTATCTGACATCTTTCACTTAGTGTGATGTTTTAGGTCCATCTGTGGGTGAAATGTTCAGTCATATCATTTGCTCACTTTTTATTGAGTTGTTTGTCTTTTTATTATTGAGTTCTAAGAGAATTTTATACAGTCTAGTTACAAGTCCTTAACCGAATATGTGTTTTGCAAATATTTTCTCCCAGTCTGTTGCTTGTCTTTTCATTTTCTTAATGAAGTATTTTGCAGTGTGAAAGTTTTGAATTATTATGTCCAATTTATCAATTGTTTCTTTTATGGACCATGTTTTGGGGTCATATAGAAAAAATTTTTTGCTGAATTCAAAGTCTTAAGGATATTTTATGCTTCTAAAATTTATATAATTTTAGATTTTATATTTAAGTCTGTCATCCATTTGAGCTAACTTTTAGGTATGATGTAAGGTGATTGTCTAAATTCATCTTTTTGCATGTGGATATCCAATTGTCCCAAATCCAGTCATTTCTGATCCCAGTGCCAATGCTGTTCCACAATGCTAAGCAGCATAGATAAATCTGATGGGAGGTCGGCACTGACTGGCTTCCAATAGTGACTTATTAGCAGCTGGATGGAACTGGATACCTAAAGACAAGAAACTAAAATTTATCTGAGTCGAGAATAGTCTTCAACTGTGATTAGTTCAATTAGGTGAGCTGACCACAAGACTCTTGCCCTTTGACCCACTATTTAGACTAATATAATTGGTTCCATACTTCAGCCGAATATGAATGCAAAGGTCTGATAAATGTCCATAAAAGTTTGCACAAGAAATTTTATAACAGTCTTAATCAAGACCTAGAAACAATTCAAGAGTCCAACAGGTGACAGGATAAGCAATTGTGTACATTCATACAATGGAGTGCTACTCAGTAACTGAAAGGAGAGAATTACTGATTCACATAGCAACGTGAATGAATTCCCCCAAAGAGTAACCTGAGTAAAAGAAACAAAAAACAAGAGTAAATCCTATATGAATCCATTTATATGAAATTGTAGCAAAACTAGTCTCTGGTGATACAAATTATAGCAGTGGTCTCCTGGTAGATGGAGGGGAAATTGATTGGGAAGGGTGATGAGAAACATATTTAAGGTAATGAAATATTCTGTATCTTGACAGGAGTGTGGATTTCATGGGTATATATTTCTCAAAACCCATCTGACTATAAATTGTAAGTTATAATTTTAAGTTAAAAACTATAAATTATACCTCTCTAAAAACTCATTAGATTTAAATATATTTTTAGCATAGTATTGGAAGTCCTAGCCACAGCAATCAGGCAAGAAAAAGAAAAAACATCCAAATTGGAAGGGAAGAAGTAAAACTGTCACTATTTACAGATGACATGATACTATATATAGAAAACCCTTAAGCCTCCATCAAAAACTATCAGAACTAGTAAATGAATTCAGTAAAGTTTCAAAATACAGGATTAATATACAGAAATCTGTTGCTTTTCTATAAACTAATAATGAACTGTCAGAAATAGAAAGCAAGAAAACAATGCCATTTAAACTTGTAGGAAAAAGAATAAAATAACTAGCAATAAACTTAACCAAGGAGATGAAAGAGCTGTACTCAGAAGGAATTTGAAAATGCTACAAAGAAATGGAAAGATATCCCATATTCTCAGATTGGAAGAATTCATATTGCTAAAATGTCAATACTATCCAAAGTAATATACAGATTTAATGGAATCTCTATCAAAATGCCCATGATATTTTTCACAGAACTAGAACACTTAATCCTAAAATTTATATGGAACCACTAAAGATCCCAAATAGCCAAAGCAATCTTGAGAAAAATGAACAAAGTTGGAGGTATTAGGCTCCCTGTCTTCAGACTATACTGCAAAACTACAGTAATCAAAATAGTATGATACTGGCACAAAACTGACACATAGATCAATGGAATAGAAAGCCTAGAAATAAACCCAGGCACTATGGTCAACTAATCTATTGAATAATTAGGGGTAGAGAAGAAGAGAAGCAACAAGCATATACTGTATAGCCCAGGGAATTATAGCCATTTTCTTCTAATAACCTATAATGGAATATAATCTGCAAAAATACTGAATCACTATGCTCTACACCTGAAACTAATATGATACTTTAAATCAACTATACTTCAATTTAAAAAATAAAATTAAATAGCCTTTTTTGTGTGTGTGTGTGGTACGCGGGCCTCTCACTGTTGCGGCCTCTCCCGTTGCGGAGCATAGGCTCCAGACGCACAGGTTCAGCAGCCATGGTTCACAGGCCCAGCCACTCCGCGGTATGTGGGATCTTCCTGAACCGGGGCATGAACCCGTGTCCCCTGCATCGGCAGGCGGACTCTCAACCACTCTGCCACCAGGGAAGCCCAAAACAGCCTGCATTTTTAAAAACTGATAGCTGAAACAACATGCTAAGATTTGTTAACATTTTTAAGTGTGAAGGATGTGGAAGGAACGTTTTAGAATGAATGGTTTTTGCATCTTTCATTTCTTTTTGATCCAGTGTAAGTCTGGGATTTCTATAATATTTAACAAATACACATATAGATAGAAAACTGTATAGAACTAAAAATGAGTTATATTTCTGAATAGTAGTCTCTTCAGGTAATTGTTTTTGTCCAGCTCAAGATTTCTTTTGAATTCTATTATAAAAGTGTGTATGTCCTTCAAGAGGAAAATAATCTCAAGCTATTAATCTAGAAAATAGTTTGATAATAAGACCTATCCTCCCTTTAATCCACAAGGTTGATTTGCCTTGGTTCCTTAGATGCATACAATGTGGGCCTTTCCTTAACCTTTCCCAGAGCTGTTGGGTACTTTCCTAGGTAATTGTGCACTAGCAAAGGAGAACTCACCATAATTTTCATGGACTGGTTCCAACAAAACACTATTCAGGAGCATCCAGACCAAAACTTGCAACCAGTCTTAAGGGCCTATGAGAGTCATGTGATAAATGGAATTCAAACATGAGTTAATCTCACAACCAGTTCTCTGAGGCCCATACTCCACTCTGGATATTTCCATATTTGTTTTGTTTGTGGTTTGAATGGACATCACATAGAATCACTACAGAATCACTTGCAGAATCACTACACTAGCTTCCTGATACTTGGAATAAGGGCTATTATGGTAGGAAGTAAAAGCAAAAGCCACTGGGCCTAACTTCTCCTATCACAACAGTAAGTCAAACAATATAGCACATCTCTGAGAGTATTGAAGTTATTATTGTTACCAGTTACTTGGAAGGTGGAGATTTGTCCATTCCCATCACATCTTCCATTCCTATTCTGAGTAATTAAAAAAACTAGTGGAGGGCTTCTCTGGTGGCGCAGTGGATAAGAATCTGCCTGCCAAGGCAGGGAAGATGGGTTTGATCCCTGGTCCGGGAAGATCCCACATGCCGCGGAACAACTAAGCCCGTGCGCCACAACTACTGAGCTTGCGCTCTAGAGCTCGCAAGCCACAACTACTGAGCCTGCGTGCCTAGGGCCTGTGTTCTGCAACAAGAGAAGCCACTGTAATGAGAAGGCTGAGCACCGCAACGAAGAGTACCCCCACTCGCCACAACTATAGAAAGCTCGCATGCAGCAACGAATACCCAATGCAGCCAAAAAAAAAAGACTAGTGGACTGCAGAGTGATGGTGGATTATTGACCTTGATCATGTTATGACTCTAATGCTACTGCTGTTCTAGTGGGTGCTTCTTACTAAAAATGTAAGTGTCCCTGGTACTTGTGCATTTAAATGGCAAGTACATTTTACTCCTTCCCATACACAGAAAACTAGAAAAATATCTTAAAGGGCCAGCTGTACAAAAGTAATACTTACCTCAAGGATAGAAAAACACTCTAGCTAAATATTTCAACCATCCTACTATTCTACAGAATATCACACTGATTCATGTATTGATGCCATCGTGGTGATATACTCTAAAAATGGGAAGTAGTAATTGAATGTGATGCATTGGAAACAAATGAGAAATAAATTCAGAGAAAATAGTAATGACCACATCATAGAATTTTCTGGGGTTGAATGGCATTGAACATGTAAAATAATCCGTTCCTCTAGAGAATGATAAGTCATTCCTCTAGTGGAGGACAAATCATTTTACCTGGTGTGTTACCTGCATTTTGACGGCAAGCGAATACCATCTGTAGGTGTCCTCTTCCAAATCCTTTACATTGTGATCCAAAATTGAGTTAGGTCTCAGAGAAAATGCACAACCCCACTGGTTCAGACCATAGTTTGAGCAGCTCTGCCACTAATCCTTTTGACCTCATGAGCATCTTGAGAGGCCCCTCTCATCCTCCTGGATGAATTATGTGAAAAACCCTGATAGAATAATCACAGCAAAGGCCACTAGGATTTTGGAGATAGGCCACATCTCCTTAAGCAAGTTATTATTTCCTGTCTGAGAAACAGCCTGTGTCTGTAGTTGGATAGAGCTTGGGAGATCAGGTGACCAACTTACCTGACTTATCCTCCTTGAATTAGGCACTGTGTGACCTAATCAGCCATAAAGTGGGTTTCCTTGTCTGAATAGGTCGGCAAGGTCTAGATAAGCTTTTTAAGGAACTGCCCACACTCCCAACATGTCTTTTCCTCCCACAGCATTGCCTTCCCTCAATCAATATCAAAGATGAAGACCTCATGGGGAGCTTCCCTTCAATTTGAAAATAAGGAAACTGAAGAGTAGACTATAGCGGCTCTGAGCAAAATGCAGTCACTTGCTGAAAGTGGCAGTTATTATATCACAGCCCCACTCAGTGCGGGGCCCTGAAAGAGTGTGGAGAATGGGGCCTCTCCCAGTGGTCAGCATAACTTGAAGCATTAATGTTCACTGTTATGGTTGAGATGATTGACCCTGGCTCTCAGGGGTAAGTGGAGTTGCTGTTAAGTGAAGCTGCTGCTGGTGGTGGTGGATGGAAAGTATAGATGTAATGTAGGGAATTCCTCTTGAGTACTAATGCTAATTCTATTCAATACATTGTCAAGAATTAAAAACTATGGCATCCCTATATGGGCAGGACTCACTAGAGGCTCTTACTCCTCAGGAATAATGACTTGAATCGCCCTAATAAGGAAAAAACCTGTGTAAAGCAGAGATACTGAATAAGGAGAATATGAAATGAGTACTGGAGGAATTAAGTCAGATATACCAGTTCTGGCTTTATTGCAACTTGCAAAAATTAAGATTGTAATCTACTTGCTTGCTGCACATATGGTATTTAAAATTCTCTATTCTTTTTATTTTTTCTTCTCATGTACATACGATGAGTTATTGGGAGTAATATACATGACTTGCCATTATAGGTCACACAATCTCATGAGAGAACCATGACAGAACTAGAGGAAAATAGACATTGTCTAGCGATATCCCAAAGAACAGTGACATCATTTTTGTATGTGGCAGCCGGACATGACTTGGGCTTGTCTCACATTAAGAGGGAAAAGCCCATTTGAGGTGCTATATAGGAGAGAATTATGTTCAGCGAGCCATTTTTTAATCATATGTTTAGAAAAAAGAAAATTTCTGCGGAATTTTGGAGTTTAGGGAGCTATTGTTTTTATTATTCCAGAATACTTTACTTCTTCCACTTTTTTGACATCTTTATTGGAGTATAATTGCTTTACAATGGTGTGTTAGTTTCTGCTGTATAACAAACTGAATCAGCTATATATACACATATATTCCCACATCCCCTCTCTCTTGTATCTCCCTCCCACCCTCCCTATCCGACCCCTCTAGGTGGTCACAAAGAAACGACCTGATCTCCCTGTGCTATGCAGCTGCTTCCCACTAGCTATCTATTTTACATGTGGTAGTGTATATATGTTCATGCCACTCTCTCACTTTGCCCCAGCTTACCCTTCGCCCTCCCCGTGTCCTCAGTCCATTCTCTACATCTGCATCTTTATTCCTCTTCTGCCCCTAGGTTCCGAAACTTTTTTTTTTTTAGATTCTATATGTATGTGTTAGCATACAGTATTTGTTTTTCTCTCTCTGACTTACTTCACTCCGTATGACAGACTCTAGGTCCATCCACCTCACTACAAATAGCTCAATTTCATTTCTTTATACAGCTGAGTAATATTCCATTGTATATATGTGCCACATCTTCTTTAACCATTCATCTGCCAATGGACACTTAGGTAGCTTCCATGTCCTGGCTATTGCAAATAGTGCTGCAATGAACATTGTGGTACATGACTCTTTTTGAATTATGGTTTTCTCAAGGTATATGCCCAGTAGTGGGTTTGCTAGGTCATATGGTAGTTCTATTTTTAGTTTTTTAAGGAACCTCCATACTGTTCTCCATAATGGCTGTATCAATTTACATTCCCACCAACAGTGCAAGAGGATTCCCTTTTCTCCACACTCTTTCCAGCATTTATTGTTTGTAGACTTTTTGATGATGGCCATTCTGACCGGTGTGAAGGGATACCTCATTATAGCTTTGATTCACATTTCTCTAATGATTAGTGATGTTGGGCATCCTTTCATGTGTTTGGTGGCAATCTGTATATCTTCTTTGGAGAAATGTCTATTTAAGTCTTCTGCCCATTTTTGGATTGGGTTGTTTGTTGTTTTGATATTGAGCTGCATGAGCTGCTTGTATATTTTGGAGATTAATCCTTGGTCAGTTTCTTCATTTGCCAATATTTTCTCCCATTTCAAATGTTGTCTTTTCATGTTGTTTATGGTTTCCTTTGCTTAAAAAAGTTTTTAAGTTTCATTAGGTCACATTTGTTTATTTTTGTTTTTATTCCCTTTCTCTTGGAGGTGGGTCAAAAATGATCTTGCTATGATTTAGAATCTTGGAAATTGCCTGTGATTTAGGAAAAAGGAACTTGTGTTCTGCCTATATTTTCCACTAAGAGTTTTATAGTCTCTGGCCTTACATTTAGGTCTTTAATCCATTTTGAGCTTATTTTTGTGTATGGTGTTAGGAAGTGTTGTAATTTCATTCTTTTACATGTGGCTGTCCAGTTTTCCCAGCACCACTTATTGAAGAGGCTGTCTTTTCTCCATTGTATATTCTTGCCTCCTTTATCAAAGATAAGGTGACCCTATGTGCGTGGGTTTATCTCTGGGCTTTCTATCCTTTTCCATTGATCTATATTTCTGTTTTAGTGCCAGTACCATACTGTCTTGATTACTGTAGCTTTGTAGTATAGTCTGAAGTCAGGGAGTCTGATTCCTCCAGCTCTGTTTTTCTTTCTCAAGATTCCTTTGGCTATTCGGGGTCTTTTGTGTTTCCATACAAATTGTGAAATTTTTTGTTCTAGTTCTATGAAAAATGCCATTGGTAGTTTGATAGGGATTGCATTGAATCTGTAGATTGCTTTGGGTGGTATAGTCATTCTCACAATGTTGATGCTTCCAATCCAGAACATGGTATATCTCTCCATCTTTTTGTATCATCTAATTTCTTTCATCAGTGCCTTACAGTTTTCTGCATACAGGTCTTTTGTCTCCTTAGGTAGGTTTATCCCTAGGTATTTTATTCTTTTTGTTGCAATGGTAAATGGGAGTGTTTCCTTAATTTCTCTTTCTGGTTTTTCATCATTAGTGTATAGGAATGCAAGAGAATTCTGTGCATTAATTTTGTATCCTGCTACTTTGCCAAATTCATTAATTAGCTCTAGTAGTTTTCTGGTAGCATCTTGAGGATTCTCTATGTATAGTATCATGTCATCTGCAAACAGTGACAGTTTTACTTCTTTTCTGATTTGGATTCCTTTTATTTCTTTTTCTTCTCTGATTGCTGTGGCTAAAACTTTCAAAACTACGTTGAATAATAGTGGTGAGAGTGGGCAACCTTGTCTTGTTCCTGGTCTTAGTGGAAATGGTTTCAGTTTTTCACCATTGAGAATGATGTTGGCTGTGGGTTTGTCACATATGGCTTTTATTATGTTTAGGTAAGTTCTTTCTATGCCTACTTTCTGGAGAGTTTTTATCATAAATTGGTGTTCAACTTTGTTGAAAGCTTTTTCTGCATCTATTGAGATGATCATATGGTTTTTATCCTTCAGTTTGTTAATATGGCTTATCACATTGATTGATTTGCATATATTGATCTTCTTCCACTTTTTAATAACAAATTGCATCCTTCAGATTACTAAGGTGAGTTACATTACACGATCTATTATTTCTCCTTGAGCTTTCAGCATTGGTCATTGATGTGTTGGGTGAAAGACAATAAGATTTGAGTAATCTAATGGTGACAAACAAGATACAAATTGACGAGATAAGAGGAGAGACCTGTCTCCTTGATTTACTTTTGCTTGGATTTTGTGAGCTACCTTAGTGTCTTTCTAATCTCTTGCTCTCCTCTTCTCTCCTTTCCCCTCCCCTCCCCTCCCCTCCTCTCCTCTCCTCTCCTCTTCTGCTTTCTTGTGTCTCGGAAGTCATTTTATATTTCTTGCAATCAAAGTACTTTAGCTTATACAGGAATGGAGTTACAAGCAATAGATTCTTAGAGAAATATAAATGTTTGGAATTGGTTATTAGATTGGTTATTAGATGAAGCAAAATGCCTTGAGACATGTATCAGAAAATGAAAGTAGCATTTCATTTCTTTAAGAATCTTAAAAGCACCACAAGCATCAACCAGCTGCGACCTGAGGCTCCTAAAGATGAAGCTGGGAGAACAGATGGCTATTGCCAAAAGCCCATTTAGAGGATGAGGCCCACCAAGTAGAATGGCTTACCTGACAGGCTCAGTAATGACACTGGAGAAGGAAAAGCTCAGGCCATAGGTTGGCTTGTAAACTGCCCCTGTACACAGAGGGCAAGGAGAAACCAAAGAAAGAGGCAAACCACTCCAGATTGGTAGGTGGCAGTTTTAATAAGCAAGAGAACTTACTTACAAGGCTTGTCTTTGGGAGCTTCAAGGCAAGTTGATTTTTCCCTCACCTGCCAGAATATTCAAAGTTTATATAGAGGTCTTAACCAGGTTCAGTCATGTATACTGCCCAGATGATCTCAACAGCACCTTTCTCTCTCAAGGCAGTGTCCAAGGAACAGCTCCCAGGGAGCTGGGGAATGGTATGCAGAATGTACATTGAAGGACAGGGGAGGGGATGAGGGGTCTCTGATTGCCTGGGTCCAGCTCTCAGGTCAACCACTGGTCATGTCTTCTCCATTTCTTCCTCCAACACCATACATCCTTCAAAGCACAGGATGAAACTCAGGATCCATGTGTGAGTATGCAAAATAGTCGCTTACTGCTTGTGGCTGTGCAGCTGAGTACTCTGAAAATTAATCCTAGACATGCATTTTGCACATTTCTGAATTACAGTATTAGTGGAATTCACAAATGGAATTCATAAACTCTCCAGGTCATTTATGTAAAAGATAGGACATTGACTAAGAAAGTGTCAACACATTATAATGTCATACTAAGACCCTGGCGCCCAAATTCCTGGGCTCAGAATCCTACCTCTATCTACCACAAATAACTGAGGGATCCTGAATAAGTTACTTAATTCTGTGTCATATTTTTCTAGGGGAATACTGATAATGTTATTACTAAAATTATTTAATAATTAGGTGCATTTTGAAGATTGAATTAGATAATCCACATGAAACACTTACATGCCTGGTACATAGACAGTGTTTAGCAGATGTTAGCTATTAATTCAAGTGAAATCTGTAGTAAGTTTCAAATAGATGATAGAGAATTTATACTTAAGCATTATAGATTTATCAAATGCTTACCCTGTTAGAAACTCTTCATGTTTAAAGAAATTTAAAGCATGTTTCTTAAAGTCAGGGAGCTTCTGATTATTCTGGGAAGGCTGGACTAAACCTTGAAAATTTAAATGACAATATAGGAGATAAATAAAGTTCAATGTAGTGAGACAAGAAGTCACAAGGTTTCACAGGACTGGTGCCAGATGACTGCTCTTGGTTTAAAAAATTGGGGGGGGGGGTATATTTTTTACGTGACTGTATTTGGTTTACTGTATTCAAATAGTTAAACTCATCTATACATGCATCTTATTTTTGTTTATGTTCCTATAGCAGAGATCAGTCAAACCTAAATAGTTGTTGCAGAACTTCACACTTTGGATTTTGACATTTATTTTCAATTTCATAAGTCAACAACTGTATCTTTAAAATCTGTAAGATTACTGTATTGTAATACAATACAGTAATCCAGGTGGAAAATACTTTGAAAGCTCTTTGTAGTTGGCAATAAGGCTTTATAAATGACAACTGTTCTCACATGATGGATGTACTTGCCAAAATACCAATGGGCTTATACTGTTAGTATTAGTAAATCCTTGAGCAATTCCCTAAGTGACCATGTACAATTTAATGCACCTAGCCTCTCCAAACACGCTGTCTTGTGATTTGTCAGTAGTGTATCTTAATGAGAAAAGTGTCTCCTTAAATCAAATATAAATTACTTTTTTGAAAATAATTTAACTACAGATATAACACACTTTCAAAAATATAATCTTGTAAGGCATTTGTTAAAAAAAAACAGTTTTGGTAATTGAATCATGTTTTCCATTGACTTACATTATTACATTAGACATATATCCTTATGGGAAGAAATTTGACCCAAGATGAATAAATATTTCAATTTAGAAATGCATAATATTTTTAGATCACATAGAGAGGAAACATTTTACTAAAATAATACTCAAAAACTTATTTGTAAAATGCTCTACACACCTATAAATAAGTTTTTATAATAATACCTTTATTCCTGTCCTGCCCCTAGGTTCATCAGAACCTTTTTTTTTTTTTTTTAGATTCCATATATATGTGTTAGCATACAGTATTTGTTTTTCTCTTTCTGACTTAATTCACTCTGTATGACAGACTCTAGGTCCATCCACCTCATTACAAATAACTCAATTTCATTTCTTTTTATGGCTGAGTAATATTCCATTGTATATATGTGCCACATCCCACAGAGGTAGAGAATGGACTTGAGGACATGGGGATGGAGGGGGAAGGACAAGCTAGGACGAAGTGAGAGAGTAATATTTACATATATACACTACCAAATGTAAAATAGATAGCTAGTGGGAAGCAGCTTCATAGCACAGGGAGATCAGCTCGGTGCTTTGTGACCACCTAGAGGGGTGGGATAGGGAGGGTGGGAGGGAGGCTCAAGAGGGAGGGGATATGGATATATATGAATACACATAGCTGATACACTTTGTTGTACAACAGAAACTAACACAATATTGTATAGCAATTATACTCCAATAAAGATGTAAAAAAAATAATACCTTAATCGCATAGCCTTTGTCTGGATCAATTAAATAAGACTTTAAATACTATCAGTTCTTTAGACTATGAAATATCTTTATGATCATCCTCTCCACAAACAATGTGCCTGGTTTGTAGTACACCTTGCTTGCTCTACAGATGCTAACATGACCATTCGATACATAATGTTGCCCAAAATCATTTCTACTTTCCCTTTCTTCTAAATTATCTTATTACTTGTTTATTAATATTTTCTTATATTGAAGATCAACTCTATTATTCTTAATTTTTCCATTGATATGTAGCTTGTGACAATATCTTAACTCATTATTAGTCGCTTAAATTTAGTTTGCATCATAGCATGTGGGTTCCCCCTTCAGTTAAGATCAGGGAGAGAAAGTTTAGGTCATTTTGCCTGGAGTGCTGAATAGCTAAGAAAATTTTGATCTGGCTCTAAAATGAGAAAAGTGACAGGGAGATGTTGAACATACCTCTCTCTGCTTTATTGTTCATCTCATGATTCCAATTCAACCATAATACCAGAAGTTGGATTCTCTTGGTGCTACAGTCACATGAGAGAGATTGCTGAAATGCACACTTAGTTGTCATGTTTCCTTAAACCCACCCACAAAGCATTTCTCCTTTCTACTCTGACTTCTCCATTCTACCACCATAACTTGAGTTCAAATGGACTTTTCTTTCCCTGAACTATATAGCCCAATGATCTACTTTAACTACACATAACACTTGTCATTTCATAACACCAATGACCTTCAACTATCTAGTCCTCTTCTCTCCCATTGACCTTCCCAACTACTGACAAGTTATAGTCTTGAACATAAATCTAATCGCCTTCCCACAAAACTATCAATAATTCTTCATTGCTTATGGAGTAAAATCCAAACTCTTAAGTCTACAACTATAACTACTATAATCTGATCCTACTTCTCATCCATGCCCCATTTCTCCCTGATGCACACATCAAACTGGAGCACTCACTTTTCTTCTTCACACCATATAAGCAGCCCCTTCACTCTTTTGCTGACGTCAGACCTGAGCATACTGCTTCCATCCCCTCACACTGATGTACTCCATCCCCTCCTAATAGGATCTCTTTTTTTAATATCAGAGTATTTAAATTTTAATGCTCATATGCAGTTTACTTCTGTCTTAAATTACTTGAAGCTTAGAATTTTCACTAGTTAAATGAGGAGATTGAATTTAGTTCATCTCTAAGGATCTTGAAGATCAAAAATTGTATTCCAGGCACTCAAAATGTCATGACAAAAGGTGAATATTTCTGTTGATGAAAGTGTAACATAAAGGTTCTGTTTGAAGGATATTTGCCAATGCTTGTTTTAGTTTTGCTTTAATGCTTGAAAAGGGCACTAGTTATAGATGGCCATAGTCTTCTAAGGTACCATGATTTTTGATTTTCCCACCCTATCTAAGGCATGGCCCGGCTCTTATTAAACACAATAAGCAAGGAGTAAAAGTTTAATAATGCTTTTTAAAAAATTCTAGTTCCCACTTGGGGAGTATTTCATCCTTAAATCAATATTCTATTTAGGTCATAACAGCAAATATTTAGCAAACTATGGAATATTTAGAAAACACAGTGGGAAATGACCAGAAAATTGTTCACATATCTTTGGAAAGCTGGTTTCTTTAGGTTTGATATAAAGACTCCAGACTATTCCAGAAAGGGTAATTCAGAACTTATAAACTGATAAGCACAATTGTTTTGAACTGAGCTTTCTGCTAATACATATCTTTTCAACTAGAGTTCCAAAACTAAGGAAAAGAGGCCATTTATAATCAATTTTATGAAGCATTGGAGTTTTGATTGAACTCTGATACTTTGAAGACATTTTTAAAAAAACTGATAGTATGTGATGAATTTTAGAAGAGAGATTTGAATCATTAGAACAGGCTTCACAGGCAAGAAAGATGAAGTGAAAACAACATAACATCTCCAAATGAATTTCCATCATTTTCCAGCTTTTAGAAGACAGAAAGTAAATCTGTGCCCTTCATTTCATGTATTCATTCAGACAGCAAAAGTTTTGAACACGTATTGTGTACCAAGCACTGTTTGGGGCAAGGTGCTACAGCAGTGAACAAGTAGGCAAAAATCCTTGCTTCTTGGAACTTACATCCTAGTTGGAGGACACAGACACAATTAGCAATAAATGATACACTAGTTTAGAAGGTGATGTGTACTATAGGAAAGGGAAAGAGGGAGGTCTGGGGAATAATGATGGTGTAATTTTAAATAAGATAAATGGGGAAGTTTTTACTGGTGCTGTGACTCAAGTAAAGCAGCCTCACCCATAACATTTGTCGGTGTCCCTGGAAATGGCAGGGCACTCTAGAAAGGGGCTGTCAGTTTCAGTAGATTTCCCCTTGGCTTGTCCAACTCTTTGCTTTGTGGGACGTGGGGCTTAGCAAGAAGGGAGGCAGAACTAGTACCTCTAAATGAGCAGACAAAGGGAAGAGGCATCCATTTCCCATGTTTAGGAGTCATCCTGTGGCCCAACTTGAAGAAGGTGAGGGAGAGAGAGGGGCATATCTGGGGAAAGAACACTCCAGGCTGAGAGAACTACAAAGGTTCTAACAACAAGAATGCCTGGCAAACTTGACACACCAAGAACTGAGACAGAGCAGTTGGGGGTGAGTTGGGGAGATGGGGTTAGAGTGTAATAATGAAGAGACAAAGCAGCAGGCTTCTGCAAGAACATTATAAGGACAAGTTTCTCATCTGAGTGAAACAAGTGTGGGGAATTGTTGCTTGAGAATTTTAAGCAAAGGATTGTCGTGATCAGTTTTATGTGTTAAAAGAATCATGACAAATAATAGAAGAAGAGCTAGCAGATATCTTTAAGTAAATATCTTAATTTACTTGGATTCTCATTCAGAGTATCATTTCTGGATAATATCTATTGTTTGTGTAAATAGATCTGTGGACTGGGAGGAAGAAGTTCTGATTCTAGTGCCAAGTAGACACATAGTTTTGAAAAAGGCTCTTGATCTTGATCTCACTGCACTTTTTTGCCCTTTACCTGTAAAATTAACCTGTTAGACTAAGTGGCCAAATATCATAACTTGGTAGAAAAGTTATTGAAAATGTACCCTAAGACCCCTCTTGAATTATTCTGCTTTTTAACTCATTTTGAATATTTTCTATCCAATTTATAGGTTTTAAGTAACTCTGATAATCAGTAATTTCATTCTGGCAAAAGTTTAACAGTTCATTCTGATATTAGTGAAATTGTTGTGCTACTTAAAATAGAGCTGGTTGCCTATGGCAAATGCAGATATTTCTTTCTTACTTTCTCTGTGCACTATAAAATTTATTAATAAACTCATAGCATAAGCAGTTATTGGGAGAAAAACTGTGCATAATTCACTTAAAATAAGAATGGTATACTATATCTATCATTTTTCTACTAAAAATAGATTAATTGGAGAGATCTGAATGCTTACAATTTCAATATTCCTGAGATATTATTATGTTTATAAGTATCCTACACCAGAATATGTGAATTTGTGATCATAAAGGAACTCATAAAAGAATATCTACACAGACTTTAGCATTTGATCAATTCTACAAATTATTCTTGGAAACATGAAAGTAGCTTCTTTAAGTAGACTAAATTGGAAAAAAAAAGAAAAAAATAATGCAATTAATGACTTGTAATGAGTCACATCGTTGGCACAGTCAGAAATGCAATCTACATGTTAGGAGTATTCCCTCAATCTTGGAAGAAACTTTTTGGAAGAGTGTATCTTTCATTTTCTCATCTGAGTGCCCACTCCAAGCCTTCTCAATCAGCTCTGTTTGGCCACCACTTTTTAGAGTTTAACTTCAGTTCTTCATGGATGAATAGCAACTTCAGAAGAGAGCTCTATTCATTGAACAAGTTGGTGAATAAAATTTGGGGAAAATTAAGGCTCTCAAGTACTGATCAGCATTTCCCTTGGCATCCTATTAGTCTCATGCTGTAACTGCTTGACAATAAGACTACGCAATGATCTTACAATTAGAGCTTCAAGATTTTAACCTGAATGGGTTTATTGGGTCCCACTTCCATTATTTCTGCCGTATGTCATCCTAATGAATGTTTGTTGTAGGCTTTCTTAGCCAAGTCTTTCTCATGAGACTGGGAAGTCAAAACAGTAATATCTAATTTACTGTATAACAAGAAAGATATCCTAAGTGGTTGATAGTTTCTTAGTTTTATATCTACCAATGTAACTTCATCATGAAAGTCTTATTTGTGTATCTATTTTCATACCATATTTCATTCATTTATTCATTTATTAATTCATTCATCTACTCAGGCATCTAACCTACCAGAAATGTTGCATATTTTATACTGTATTCATATACAAAATCTGGGATTTGGTTTGAGTTAACATAAGATTCTAAAAGTTTGGTTTCTGGCCAAATATTTTCACATTGGTGAAAGTTTGTTCTGACGAGTGTAAGTTTATTCTGAGAGTTTATTCAGAATAAGTAATAAATGACAGAATAGGTGATAAAAAGCATTTTGTTTGTATTCAGATGGAAATAAAAATAGGCAAAAATGATTCATTGGCCTATAAGAAAGCCTTTTTGACTAGGTTGATTTCCTTAAACCAACTAAATCATGTTTAAGACTTGAAATGTCCCAGTGATATGTCCTACTACGTATCAAAATGTATTGTAGCATAAAAAACTTTAAGCAGATCAGTGGAAGCAGAGCCTAGTATATGTAAAATATAGCACAGTTTAATGAGAAAAGAATTGACTATTCTAAACATTCTTGGGAAACCTGGCCATGTACGGAGAAAACAAAATTCAGCTTAGATCCTCATCTCTGACTCTACATAAAAAAGTTCAAATGGAGAATGAGGTTTTTTTGTGTGTGTGGGCGGGGGCTGAATTAAAAAAAAAGAAAAGAAATAACACAAGAGCTTGTAGAAAAGCTAGACATGAATAAAAATACCTGGATAGGAAATAGCATTTCCAAAAACAAGGAAAGAAATAACAAAAGGAAAGATTGACCATACAAAATTTAAAATAGCATGCAAATTAAAAGGCAAAATGACAAATATGTTTGCAATATATGTGACAGAATATTGCATAATCTTATATAATAAGATCTTATGAATGAATAAGAAGTGTTTTATGCATCTCAGTAAAGGAAAAATGAGGGTAAATGCAAACATGATACCAAGAAGCAAATGTAAAACTCAGTAGTAAATAAATTTGTGTGTATATTAATTATATTAGTCAAAGCAAGTTGGGATTATGGTAAGGCTTTTGCACCTGTAGCCTTTCTGGAAAATAGTCTGATGCTATATGAGGAGCATTAAAGATAATAGTACTTTTGATGTTAAAATTTTACTACTGCTACTACCAATGTATCTTTAAAAGGTCATTAGAGATTCTCATAAAGATTTATATTGAAGGATGATGAAAATGTCATCCCTTTTAAGAACATAAAAGTAAAAACTATCTTTCTAACTGTATGATTGTAGTAAAATAAGATATATATGTATATATATATATATATATACATATATATCTACAATGGAAATGCTGCCAAAAATATCATAGTTTCTGTAAATATTCCATGATATGGGTAAATGTTAATGGTATAATTTGAGGGAAAAACAGAATCCACTTACATAGAGTATTTTTTTTTCTAATTCTTCATAAGTAGGTAGATAAATGGATAGGTAGATAGATAGCTAAAAGCCTGGAATAAAATAAATAAAAATATTAATAATGACCATTTCTTGATAATGGCATTATAATTGCTTTTTAAATTTTTTAATTTAAATTTTTACATTTTAATTTGTATTTTTCTAAATTTATTTATAATGAATGTGTATTACAATTATACTTATTTAAAAAGTCACGTTCTTTCTGTCCTTTCCTGCCTCCACAGCCCAGAACGACTCTGTAAAATTGACTAACACTGAACACTGAAAGGGGATAATTGAAAATGGGTGCATTTGACCCTGAGACACCTTGCTCCTCTTCTCAGACCATACTTTCCTCCTACTTTCTCTTCCATACCCACCTTTACAATTTGTGAACATGTCTGGCTCCTGAATTAGACCCAAGACCCTTCAAGAGCATGAAGTCTCTGCTTCCACCCCTATACAGCTGCCCCCAGCTCCTCCTGTTGCAACTAGGGTCACCACAGTAGCCAGAGAGGTCCTTTTACAATTTAAATCAGATTAAACTCTGCTCAAAACCTTCAGATAGTGTTTCTTCACCTCCGAGTTAAAGCTAAAATTCTTTCAATAACTTTCAATGCTGTCATCATCTGGCCCAACGTTATTCTCTCTCAACTTCTAATATTCTCCCCCTCACTCACCCTACTGCAGTTTCTCCAGTCTATTTCCTGACATTGAACCTGTCTATCATTCTCTCACCACAGAGCCTTGACCCCGGCTGTTCCTTTTGCTTTGCATCACTTGCTGAAACTGCCCCATTTAAAATTACAACCCCTAGTTCTCCCAATCTCTTTTATTCTGCTTTATTTTTCTCACTAGCAATTACCACCTAATAAACTTTAGAGTTTACTTATATACTGTATTTTTGCCTGACTTTGCCCACTAGAACATCAGTTCAGTGAATCGTTGTTTCTTCTATTATTATCTTCAGTGCCTAGAACAGTGCTTGGCTTGTAGGATGGGCTCAACATAAATTTGTTGACTAAATGGAAGTTCACAGTCCCAGCTCCTAGCACAGGGCCTGGCATAAAGACACAGTTTATATTCAATAAATTTTTTTGATCAAAATTAAAAAATCATTTTATATGAGTTGTTTCCCCTTATCAATTTACAAATTGTTTCCTGCTTCCCTCTCCCTGAAAAGCTTTACTAAAACAAGTTTGAAGGGAAGAGGAGAGCTAAATCTTGGCATCCAGCTGTGTAATACCAAATCTAATACAAGTCCTGTTTCCCCAGTTGAAATGCAAAATTTAGGATGAAAAAAGTAATTACTCTTTTTTTAACCATCAAAGCTAAAAATGCTTTCCTTTTTTTTAAAACTTTTTAAATAGAACATTAGCAGAGATCTCTTATCTCATCAAGTATTCTTCTTAAATGCTGTTTTGTCTTTATTTTTCATTTTATATATTTTTTATATACATATTATATGTTTTAATATAATGAATATATATAATACCTATATTTCCTCAATAATTTATTTCCAGGGAAGTTTCACTCCCCCACCCAAGATATTAAATTAGAAAACTTGGATGACAGATGAACATAGCAAAGTTGAAAGCTGATTGTTTAATTAGGTGGGACTAATTGTTTGAATAGGTGGGACTTCCCTGGAGGTCCAGTGCTTAAGACTTTGCCTTCCAATGCAGGGGGTGCAGATTTGATCCCTGGTCGGGGAGCTAAGGTCCCACATGCCTTGCAGCCAAAACAATGAAAACATTAAAAAAAAAAGCAATATTGTAACAAATTCAATAAAGGCTTTAAAAACGGTCCACATCAAGAAAAAAATAAAAAGAAAATCTTAAAAAAAGAAAAAAGGAATAGGTATTCTTTACACAATAGGAAAAGTCTAAGTCAGTCAAGCCTCTTAATATTTCTGCAAATCAGAGTAAATAACTCAAATACCTTCATAACTCATCTACCTACATAACTCATCTACCTACAATGCTCAGCTTTAAGCTAATTTCAACAAAACAGTAAAAATATGATAGAAACAGAATAAAGAAGTGCAACCAGGAATTATCTAATATGTTAAGTCGCTTGAGGACTGCCATGGCCCCCATCTTAATGTTGTAAAGGGCAGCAAGTTGTACTCAGAGATACTGGAGGCTCCTGGGACCTGGTGGAATCTGCCTAACACAGAAATGGCATTAGCCATCAAATTTCAGGGGGCCTCCATAAAGTGCTACATGTTGGCTAAATTAGTGGTACATCAAAGGGAAAGTGACTTTAAAAGGAGTCTGAATTATCTTCCTTCCAGATCTTAAACCTGGGTCGGACCCTGTAGGTTGGCTTAGTTCATCAGCCCGGTTTTAATTCTATTCCAGAGAAGCCTGGATTTAATTTAAAGCTCAATAAAGGCATTAAAAAGGCCCCCTTACACCCCATCTAGTAGGGATACACTCATCTCAAACCCTAAAGTCTAACTAACCAAGATAAGGGTCTAGTCTAGTGTCCAGAAATTCAAATTCCCCAAGAAATGGCAAATGGCGAGTACACTGACATGCCCTGATTTGAATCATATATCCACATTCTTAATAGCTCTCTTCCTCTACAGTGAGTCTTTAACATAATTGACCTGCAGAAATAAGGAATGCCAGGAGGACAGAATTACAAGGAGACTGACTTTAATTACCTGAGAGGATTCTCCTGACATCTTTAGTTTATTCCTTTTCATAGAAAGAAATAGTCCA
The DNA here is from genome assembly GCF_003676395.1 of Aethalodelphis obliquidens. NCBI lineage: Eukaryota > Metazoa > Chordata > Mammalia > Artiodactyla > Delphinidae > Aethalodelphis > Aethalodelphis obliquidens. Next base: position 7,623,974 of record NW_020838025.1, on the reverse strand, counting down.
GTTTTATTTTTATTATAGCAACCTGGTTATATTTATTTTTTAAATTTTTATTGGATTATAGTTGCTTTACAATGTTGTGTTAGTTTCTGCTGTACAGCAAAGTGAATCAGTTATACGTATACATATATCCCCTCTTTTTTAGATTTTCTTCCCATTTAGATCACCACACAGCACTGAGTAGAATTCCCTGTGCTGTACAGTAGATTCTCATTATGAGTTATCTATTTTACGCATAGTTGTGTATATATGTCAATCCCAATTTCCCAATTCATCCCAACCCCCTCTTCCCCCCTTGGTATCCATAAGCTGTTCTCTACATCTGTGTCTCTATTTCTGCTTTGCAAATAAGTCCGTCTGTAAAATTTTTCTAGATTCCACATATAAGTGGTATTATATTGATATTTGTTTTTCTCTTTCTGACTTACTTCACTCAGTATGACAATCTCTGGGTCTCTCCATGTCTCTGAAAATGGCACTATTTTGTTCCTTTTTATCACTAATAGTCCATTGTATATATGTACCACATCTTCTTTATCCATTCCTCTGTTGATGGACATTTAGGTTGCTTCTGTGTCCTGGCTATTGTAAATAGTGCTGCAATGAACATTGGGGTGTATGTATCTTTTTGAATTATGGTTTTCTCCAGGTATATGTGCTGTAGTGGGATTACTAGGTCATGTGGTAGTTCTATTTTTAGTTTTTTGAGAAACATCCATGCTGTTCTCCATAGTGGCTGTATCACTTTACATTCCCACCAACAGTGCAAGAGGGTTCCCTTTTCTCCACACCCTTTCCAGGATTTATTGTTTGTAGATTTTTTGATGACGGCCATTCTGACCGGTTTGAGGTGATACCTCACTGTAGTTTTGATTTGCATTTCTCTAACTTGTAGTGATGTTGAGCATCTTTTCATGTGTTTGTTGGCCATCTTATCTTCTTTGGAGACATGTCTATTTAAGTCTTCTGCCCATTTATTCATTGGGTTGTTTGTTTATTTTGATATTGAGCTGCATGAGCTGTTTGTATATTTTGGAGATTAATCCCTTGTCAGTTGCTTCGTTTGCAAATATTTTCTCCCATTCTGAGGGTTGTCAGAAACAGTCCAGTTTTAAAGTAGGTACAACTTGAGTTTCATACTGGCTAAAACTCACTGACAATATATGTTGCCTAGTCATGCCATAGATTATTTTGTGAAAATAGTCTGTCTGCTGAGTTGTGCCTTCACTGCCAAATGGTAGACTAAACCAACAGATTGTTTTTCTCACACTTTGGTATAATTATGTAATTAACTTAAAATTGCACAGTACTATCCTTGCATGAAAACAGTGGATAATTTCAGAAAAAGAAATTAAAATAGACTCATGGGAGAACCTCTATGTCTGGCTTGATAAAGTTTGTTAACACCAGTAAATTTCTACCAAGGTATTGCCTGTCCTCAGAAATGCCATATTAGTTCACTATTTAAATCTAAAATTAGAATCTTCAAAATAAACAGTAGATATTTTTCTTTTTTAACATAAAACATTTTAAAACTGTGTGTTTGCCACAGGCAAATTATGTGACCTATGATTCATTGAACTGCAAAAAAAAAAAAAAAAAACATGATCCCCTAGACAACAGAAAGCTAAACATCTGGAGAAAATCTAGTACCCCAAGATGGATTATACAGTGTGGTAACAGGTGGTGCTAAGAACTATTAAGATGATTTTAATAAAAAGGGCAAATACCTCCAATTCCATTTTTTCCAATAAATTCCTTTAAGCAGGTGCAAGGGCAACGCAAAATCTCTTCCCTTGTGTTAAGTATGAAAGAGCTTCCTCTTTTTCTTTTTCTTTTTAGAATCTTTGAGATGACATTATTCTAATTAAAATATCACTGTATACTATGTTTTGTTTTTGTCATTCAAAAGAAATGTAAATAATACATTATCAAAGTAGCTAAATATCTGAAACAACTGTCTACATGCTGACAGGTTAAATAGAGGAAAAAAACAGTCTAAAAATGTAAGACTACTTTTCTTTCCTTTAAAAGGGGTTAAAATTTCGTTTTAAACTAAGTCCAAATAATAAAGACATATTAGAAAAACAGCCTTTAAAAAAATCAAAGGAAAATCCTGGTTCTCAGAGGAAGTTTCCATTTTGTCTCAGGCTGACCATTTCTGTTACTCAGGCCTCAGTTTTCTCAGCTCCAAAGTAAAAACAGGAGACAATTTCGTCTCTCCATATTAAAAGTTATGGCATAAATCTAAGACTTGGGGTAATTTTTTTAAAGAAATATAAGGGCTCAGCTTTCTCATTTGGACCCAAGATAGCCAAGTAATAAAGATTCAGACAAGAGGTGAATCCAGCTAGACTGACAACTCAATAAATGGAGGTCAAGTTTTTTTTTTTTGTTTTTTTGTTTGTTTGTTTGTTTTGCGGTATGCGGGCCTCTCACTGTTGTGGCCTCTCCCGTTGCGGAGCAATAGGCTCCGGACACGCAGGCTCAGCAGCCATGGCTCACGAGGGCAGCCGCTCCGCGGCATGTGGGATCTTCCCGGACCAGGGCACGAACCCGTGTCCCCTGCATCGGCAGGTGGACTCTCAACCACTGCACCACCAGAAGCCCGGAGGTCAAGTTTTAATTACCTGTAAACAATGAAAACTCTGAGGTTAACAGACCCTGCAGTTGTCTGGGTACTTAAATACTCTGACCACCTATATTTATTTATAATTTTAGTACTTACAGAGCTGACATCTATAAACTGATGTTTTTCATTACACTTTTAATCCATGCCATGCCAGGCATAGACTCTTTTTTTTTTTTTTTACATCTTTATTGGAGTATAACTGCCCCACAATGGTGCGTTAGTTTTTGCTTTATAACAAAGTGAATCAGTTATACATATACATATGTTCCCATACCTCCTCCCTCTTGCGTCTCCAGGCATAGACTCTTTATGGGCAGCACCAAGAGAGGTCTGCCATGCCTACTCTGTTTTGCAGATTCATGCACTGATGTGGAAACCTTTGGTGACTCATGAAGTCTGAATTTTCATTTTTAAAAAAATATTCATATTTCAATACATTTTCCCAAGATTTATGTCTCAAATGTTTCTGTGAGAATTGGATGCCAGAAGATATGTTATATAGAATAATTTAATTTCCTATCTGAAGCAAAACACTTCTCAAATTATTTTCAAATGATTGTGTGTTTTCTTTCTTCCAGAAGTCCATGAAGCCGTGTAGTCTAATTTGTATATCCCATAGTTTGCAATTGTTTGACTTGCATCCATTACAGCAAAGTAAAATTCTACCAATGTACAGTTTGATTTATTTTCTTACATCTACATGTGCTTCCTTATATGTGTTAGAATTCAGGCTTCAGAAATACTGCTTGACACATTCCTAAATTCTCTCCATATTTATTTCTGAAAGAGTACACACCTGCTTCACTACATAGCAATTTCTATTGATATATTTCCCTATGGAAAAAAAAAAGAATTTGACACCTATATTTGTAAATATAGAATTCGGAAACATTGTAGCTCTCTGTCTCTGAGATATTTTAAGGAGACAGATTCATAGTAATTCAAGGGTTGGTTCAGCTGCTTGTGTTTTTAGATCTCCAGATAATTCTCTCAAAAGCAAACCAAAATGAATCCGATCTCTGTTCCATTCTTCTTATATAGATTCTCACCTCACAGGTTGAGAAACTCACAGTGAGGATGATAAAGTTGGTATTCAGTGAAGATGATTAGAGAAGCCCTGTGAATTCTTTAAGAGTGAATAAGACTGTGCTTAAAAGAACACTGCTGAGATGCAAGCAAGAATGAGGCACCGAAAATATTTCCAGATGCAGCCCCTCTCCTTTAGAATTAGTGTTTCTGTTTCATCCCAGAGAAGTTGTTATATTCTACACTAATATAACAAAATATTGTAACATCACGTCCATTTTTATAACCACAAAGAATGATGGACCTTTTGTTTTCAATCTGACAATACCATGCCAAAATAACTCGTTTATTCAGTGAAGGAAGAAACACAAGAGATTTGACACTGCAGCCTAGCTGTTAACTTTTTCTCCAGCCACCACAGTTAAGCACTATCTTTTCCCTTTCCTTCTTACCCTCTCCCTTTTCCCACCACTCCTGAGTCAAACAGGGAAAAAATATGGTTTCTACTTCAAGGAGCTTAGAACCCAGCAGAGAAAACAGAAAATTAGTTAAAATAAACTTCAGTGAGTATTATGATAGGGTAGAAGATAGGCTGGAAGCAAAGTCATGGGAGGCCAGAGAGGAAGTCATCACCAGTTGAGACCCGAGGGGTGAGTTGGAGCCAGGTGAACAGGGAGGGGATCCTAGGTGAAGACCCAGAGGCAGAAGAGAGTTACAGGTGTTCTAGGTACTGATGGAAGTTAAGTATGGCTTAAGGGTAAAGATGAAGTGAGCTTTGGTAGAACCTGCTAGCTGTGTACCAAAATTCATTTTGTCTTCTTCCTGGTTATCCACCAACACTGTATTTCCTGGCTTCTCACCCTTCATTTAGGTGTGGTCATGTGACTCTTTCCCACCAATGGAATGGAGCAGAAATGATGTATATCAGATCTGAGCCAAGGACCACTCCCTCTTTCCGTCAGTTAGATACAAAAAATACAAGTTCCTGGAGGAAGCAGAGTCCCAAGTGGGAAGAAACTAGGTTCCTGAGACACAGGGGCATGGCCTGCCAACAGGAATGCCTTTATGGACTATTATCTAAACAGAAATACACATCCATTGTGTTTGACCTACCTCAACTAACAGAGGAACTAAATGGTGGGGGGCCTTGCAGGCCACATTAAAGAGTTTGCTCTTTACCTTAAGGGCAATAGGGAACCACTGACACATTTTAAACTGGGAAGTGTCATGATCACAAACCAGTTCTCTTCAATTAGCTCTATCTAGTTGAAGAGGTTGTTGTTTCTAATAATTTAGATAATTTCCCCCAGGTTTCTGCTGCTCTCCCATAATGAATAATATATGGCATGATTTATTCATATAATTTTAGTAAATACCAGTCTTGATACAGATAATCACAAATGTCAGGAGCTGGAAATGACATAATAGATTATTTTGTAAAAATCCCTTATTGCATAGAAAAAGAAGGACCGTAAAGGTGAGGTGTTTACCCAAGGTCACCTGGGGATGTTAAGAGCACAGTAGAGATCAAGGGCTACAGCCAAGCTCTCTTGCTGTCAATCCAAGGCTCTTTCCATTGTGCCCGGCTGTGTTAAATCCTTTAGCTCCAGTGTTTGCAACAGATTGGATTACTCTGGGGAAATGAATTTAAGGGATTAACCATTGAAAATCTTTAATTTTGGCAATAGTTTTGTTTTAACATTTGTTTTAAGTTCGTTTAAAATTTCTTGTAAAATTTGGAATCACTTTAAAATTTGGAATCACTAATTTTAGAAATACAGAAATGCAATGAATTGCTTCTTCTACATTCGTTTAATTGATGTCTTATTGAACAGAAGTAAATGAACTATTTTAACGCCTTACATCTTCTTACAAGAAACATCTTCATCAGCTAAAGAGAATTATTTTGACTACAATTTTCTATCTTTGTTTCATAGTTTTGTGTCTTTATAATCTGAAACTCCCCGTAAGCTTTTTCTCTGAACTCATTTTCTAGCCTTGAAAGGAATTGCCACAGTGCATAAGCCATAGTAGAATATCTGATAAAACTGAACTGACTTAGATTGGCATTTTGCTTATAGTGTCGAATATTAAGAGATAAAAAGCACTATGTTGAGGAAGTTGCTTTTTAATTTTCCTGGGGTAACTAAAAGCCCATGGCCACTGGTGGGGAAAGATGATAGAAACATATCCATCAGCAAATATGAGTGTAAGAGAGTTGTTGCATCTATCGAATAAAAATGAAGGAACATTAGAGTAACTGATAGAGCAGGAAATGAGAAACTATAATAAAGCACATAATAGCACATATTAAGAAAGTAGTACCCAACATGGACATTTTTCTGCATTGATATAAACTTAGTGTCAATATAGATTCAAAGAATGGAAAATCATCTTAGTCGCTAATGGCAAATTGGAAATTAGTGGAAGTAATATAAATCAAAACTAGCCAATAGTACATTTGCAATTAGCTCTATATCCTCTAATCCTATAAAAGAGCATAATCCATCAGTGCTTGTAGATAAAGAAATCTGTCTATAATAAGATAAAGCACCAGTAAGGGTGGATCTTCCATTAATACAGAGAAATCATTTAAAATAAGCTTGAAATATCACGTGAATCTAGACTTTCAACATTTTTGGCTTCTAAGTCCAAGAATAGGTTATAAACATCTATACTTTGGAAATGCTTTTACAAATGAATACTCATATTATATCAGGGATAGTGAATGAATATTGATGATATGTGAGATAGCCACATCTAAGAAAACAGCAAACTGACTGGAAGTGGAGGTTGTGAGTACTGGGGGAAGAGATAAACCATCCAGAGTAGGTCCAACTTTGGGCAGGAAACTTATCTGTGCTTCATTTTCCTTACTTGCAAACTGGACATGATCAGAACCATCTTACAAGTTTTATCTGGGAATTAGGAATTTTACACACACACACAGTGTCTGGCATTGTATCTGACACATACTAGTCATCTGAAACAATATCTAAAGTAATAAAAATAGTTTTATTGCCATCATTTTATTGATATTACTTTTATTATATTATTATGATGATCATCATTATTATCACATTAAGTTGGAAAAGGTGCCCAATGACTATATCAATACATTGTTTCTCTTAGAATGAATTGAGTGGTGAGTGATGATATGACTATTTAACTGAATGATCACTACTTAAACAGAGATGAATTTTTCTAAATATATACTATATATATAATTACTTATAATTTCTAATTATATACATTACCATTAGGTAGAAGAATACAAAGACTTTCATTCTTCTGCTAGGATTAAAATAAATGACATTATGCTACAACGTATGGTTACCAATTACTTGCTTATTTCATGAGAAACAGATAATTTGCCACAGCTGTTATCTGAAGTTTCAGCACCTTTTGTTAAAGCTGTATGAAAGTACTCTTCATTTAACAACAATGAATAAAAGGTGGTTAACTAAAAAAAGAAATGCTTCAAACGTATTATTTCATGGTGGCCCTGGAGAGCACTGGACAGAAAGTTCAGGATAATCTATAAAAAGCAGGGTGAAGGGAGGGGGTGGTGAAAGGGGCTAAGGGGCTAGGGGGCCATGTGAATCCATGTGGAAAAATGATCAGTGCTGGAGAAGGTTAAATTCTCAGTCCCTGAAGTTTTGCTGTTGTGGCTACAGCCCAACAAAGTTAATGAAAGAAAGGAGCACTGACAACTCCTGCTGCTTCGACAGGAGCTTACCACCTCATTACTGGCCAGATTCTTACAACCAAAAGAAAAGAATACTCCTGCCAAGGAAGAGTAAGAGCTGGAGTGAGAGAGTCATCCAAGCAAGGCATTGCTGATGTTGGACGAAGATCAAAGTAATAGCAAACAAAAGGAACTGGACAAGAAATAGCTGAGCCAAGAGCTATGACCACAGACTAGACAACTCTCCAAATCCTAGGCAGGAGAGATGGAAAGAACCCTTTAAATCCCTTAGTCCTCCCTGCCGAACAGGAAAAAGTAAATGAAGTGACACCATCTGCTCACTTTCCCAGAAGAGAGAGTTTCAACTTCTCATGGTTAGCAATGCAAACATTTTCAAAAGCATTACTCTAATTACAAATGATTAGAAATGATTCCTAGAATTAAAGACTTAACTCACAGTGTGCCTGACTAATGAACATTTTCTGCACATCCCACTGCACTTGGAGCTGACTTTGAAAACACCGGCTAGAGATGGTATCTGAGGTTTTAAAATGATCCTCATAAATATAATAGGATTCATCACATTTTCTCTCTGTTTCTCTAAGCATATGATGCATGATCTTTTTTCTAAAGTACAGTATAAAATCACAGGGTCTTTCAGGACTAGAAAATGCAGTTTTTGTTGTTTGGTTGCTGTTTGTGGGTGGATTTGTGATTGTGTGTACATGCCAACTGAGGGAGGAAAGTACATATCAACTAAAATTAAATGTTTAAACTTAAATTTATAATAATACTTCCCATGGAGATATATTTCATGTTATAGGTTTAAATTCCAGTATCATCTCTGTATAAGGAGTAAATCATCACTACACACCATTAAAAATTGACAATACCAAGTGTTGGTAGGGAAGTGGAGCAACTGGAACTCTCATACATTGCTGGTGGGTGTAAATTTGGAAAGCTGTTTGGTAGTTTCTATCCAAGCTGAACATAAGCTTACCCTATCTCCCAGCAATTACATAATTCAGTATATACACAACCAAAATAGATATGTTTGTGCATCAAAAGATGTGTTCTAGAAGTTTTTTAGCACTTTTAACCAACAGTAGATCAGATAAATAAGTTGCAGTATACTCTTACAGTAGAATACTCTACAGTGTGTGTTGGTAAACTATGGCCCATGGCCCAAATCTGGCCACCATTTGATTTTGTAGATAAAGTTTTATTAGAACACAGACACACCGATTCATTTACACATCGTCTATGGCTGCTCTCATACTATAACGTACTACAATGGTAGAATTGAGTAGTTGCAACAGAAACCATATGGCCTAAAAAACATGAAATATTTATTGTATATACCTTTGATAGAAAAAGTCTGCTGACCTCTGCTGTCTAGCAATAAAAACAAATGCATTATGGTTATAGTTAACAACATGGATAAATCACAAAAATAAAATATTGAGTGAAAGCAGGCAGACACAATAAGAGACCTTACTGTTTGATTCCATTTATATAATTATTGAAAAGCAGGCAAAAATAATCTAGGATGATAAATGTCAGAAAAATGGTTACCTTTGTGGGGAGATTAAGGACTAAAAGGGAGCATGATGGAGATTTCTGGTTCCATCTCCATGTGGAAATGTTCATTTGTAAATGCACTTACATTTGTGAACTTTCCTATATATTTCAATGAAACTTTGCTTAAAAAAGCCAAAATTAGGTTAACCAAAAGTAAAAAATGGAGGCAATATTATGTTTGCTGATGATTACTTAAGATATTTTCAAGATTTTACCTATCTCCCTATAGTCTTCTTTGTACAGAAGAGAGCAAATAAATGTTAAAGCTCACTAACAGAAAATGAAACCATGGACATTATGGATACAGCATATTTTATTTTTTATTGAAGTATAGTTGATATACAATGTTGTATTAATTTCTGCTGTACAGCAAAGTGATTCAGTTATGCATATATACATTCTTTTTTAAATATTCTTTTCCACTATGGTTTATCACAGGATATTGAACATAGTTCCCTGTGCTATATAGTAGGACCTTGTTGTTTATCCATTCGATATATAATAGTTTGCATCTGCTAACCCCAAACTCCCATTCCATCCCTCCCCATCCCTGCTCTTCTTTGGCAACCACAAGTCTGTTCTTTATGCCTGTGACCTTGTTTCCATTTTGTAGATAAGTTCATTTGTGTCATATTTTAGATTCCACATATAAGTGATATCATACGGTATTTGTCTTTCTCTTTCTGACTTACTTCACTTAGTATAAGAATCTCTAGATCCATCCATGTTGCTGCAGATGGCATTATTTCACTCTTTTTTATGACTAATAGTCCATTGTTTATATTTACCACATCTTCTTTATCCATTCATCTGTCGACGGACATTTAGGTTGCTTCCATGCCTTGGCTATTGTGAATAGTGCTGCTGTGAACATAGGGGTGCATGTATCTTTTTGAATTATAGCTTTGTCTGGATATATGCCCAGGGGTGGGATTAGTATACAGCATATTTTAAAGTTGAGAGTCACGAACATGAAAATGAACACATTATCATGAGTAGCAATTTACCTCTATACAATCAAAGATATATATATGCTACTTTTGCCTACTCATAATTCTTGAGGGTTCCTACTTATTTTCCAAACAACATACAAAATCACCCTCTAAAGTGTCCAATCACTGCATTTCTACAAGAAACCCTCAAACAGCAACAACACAAAACCATGTTGTTTTGAGCTTGTTCTTTGATATTTCCACCTCCATTAAGTTATTTAGAATATTTGAGTTGTTTAGAATTTTTTTCTTTTTCAGACTTAAAGAATCCATTACATTTATTAATACCAATTTCCCCCTTTACTTTTCACATGGACTAAGTGAGTAGAGCTATAACTGAGTACATGGACGCTTCTAATTTGTATTATGGCATATGAAATTGAAAGGCTACCTAGAATTACTTTTTTAAAATTATGACATAACCCAGATATGATTAATAATGATAGTTTAGAAAATTAAGAATATATTTTGGAAATCCATTAGAGATGGCTTAAATTTAAGCTCTTTTGCCCTCACTTCTTTTTCATCTTTATCATAAATTTTAATATTACTAGGAAATGTCACTTAAAACATAGTTTAATAAACTAGAAACCTTTTGGGGGAATAGAGAAATCAAAGGATAAATGCTTCTTTTATCAGTTCTATTATTAAAGAGAATGTTATATCAGAAAAGCAGCTCTCAGCTGCAGAACTATCCTGATTTTCTGAGATTCAGTTGGTTTTGGTTTGTTTCTATTTTTTAATGTATGGGGACTATTAATGTGATTCCTACATACAAAATATTGGAATTTAAAAGTGATTTATTCAATGTTCTAAACCTTTGAACATCCATGATTTCTTCCAAAAGAAGGTATTCTGATGGTTAGATAATACCTATAAATTGTTTAATAAATTAATAACAAATCAGGAACAAAATCAAGTGATTACCTAATTTGGGTGGGGGGGAAGAGTACCTAAATTTATGGCTAGAAAAATTCAGTTTAGCTGTAAAACTGTAATTCCTTCTGTAACACGATCAGAATAAGAAAAGCATGCAGGCACACACACACACAATGGCAGATGTTCAAACACAGACAACTTCTGAATGTCTAGATTATGAACGTTGCAAGTTATACATTTTTTTTTTTTTTTTTTTTTTTTTTTTTTGCTGTACGCGGGCCTCTCACTGCTGTGGCCTCTCCCGTTGCGGAGCACAGGCTCCGGACGCGCAGGCTCAGCGGCCATGGCTCACGGGCCCAGCCGCTCCGCGGCATGTGGGATCTTCCCGGACGGGGGCACGAAGTTGTGTCCCCTGCATCGGCAGGCGGACTCTCAACCACTGCACCACCAGGGAAGCCCTCCATTACATTTTTATTAAAATTATAACATCTTGAGAAAACAACCTGATCAATAAGCTAGCCATTTACAGTTTAAGTAACAATCACCAACATGAAGCGAGGAAAGGAATAAGTGATGGGAAGTATTTGTAGATGAAGAAGAAAAGGGAGTTTTCCTTTTTTCAGGTCATGTCAAAATTAATTGAAGATGAATGAGTTTTTATGTCAGTAGTTCTAAGATTTTGTTATTTTGGAAAATGATAAAAGTTTTTTTTTTTTTCTTAGTGATCAATCCTATGACAGAACAGTCTGATGATCCCATAAATTTACCAGATCATATGAAACTAAGGTAAATGTATTTATTGTTTTTAAAGCAAAACAAAAACAGACATAAAAAAAGAGAGGTAGAAAGAGACCTGGGAAATGACCACGGTGTTTCCTATTACATGTCCTGCTTTTGTATATTCATTTTTTAAATCCCTCAACAGAGGATTAGTAAAGAGTATTTTCTCCTCCTCTTCTGGAAGCTTGAAATCACTGGGATCTTTACACACACACACACACACACACACACACACACACACACACAC